>NC_061116.1:221922255-222028387 GCF_002878395.1 Capsicum annuum | reverse complement strand
TGACTAACAACAACAAGGGATAAACAACATTATAATAAGAAGAACAACACTAGGATAACAACAATCCAACGTTATAAGATTACAAGACACAACAAGAACCAACGGGTTCACTAGACAACACAAACTAAGACATGAAATGTAAAGATAGAAAGTGACACATACACTATTATAAGATTAGGAACCCAAAGATATATTAAATCTAAGGTCCCCTAGGACTTACAATAGCAACACCACACCCTTACGAAGACACAAGATCGGAATCCACCTCTCAAGCACCAACGTTTTCAAGCAATACACATTCACAAGTGATTTCACACTTGTTCATATCCTAGTTTCGGCCTAGGGAGGCGCTCTGATACAAGAAAGACAAGGCAATCACGAAATGACTCAAAACAGTCACGAAACACACTCCAAATCAGTTCACAATCTTAAGAATCCGAGGACCAAGATGGAGACCACTCTCGGATTCGCTATCAACAAGAAGAGTACAAGATACAATGGTGTATATAACACCAAAAACAGCTACAAAACGTGAGGAACAAGATGAATAACAATAAAGCAAGTTTCAGATTCACTAAAGGACCCAAAACAGTCCACTACACAAGATAACAACAATAAAAGTAAAGGGATAGTTAGATAGACTTAATGAAGGTATAATCTTATATAATCTTAAGAACCCAAGAGCATATTCCACTCTTGGACCCTTAACACTAAACACAACGTTCACCTATCTCTTACGAAGACACAAGGTCGGAATCCACCTCCCAAGCATCACGTTTCCAAGCCATGAGATCAACAAGAGTGATTCCACACTCTCTATGCCTAATTTCGGTTTTGGTGCCTCAATGAGAGAGGACTTGTGTTTCAAGACTTACAACATCATGAATAATCTAAGTCTAAAAGCCCTACAATGTTCTATTTATACCAGGTTACAAATAAAATACAAAATATCCAAAATGCCCTTTTAAGAGCTAGGCTCCCTTCAAGTGTATTTAGGGGCTACCTTGTTGTGTTCCAAGGCTCCTCTTTACAGTCCAAGTGTGAGATTAGGGTCGGTTTGGTGTGTTTTAAGTCCTTCACTCGCACACTCCAAAGCTCCGGGTTCATTACATTCTCTCATGCGTCCATCTTCGTGGTCGTACTTGTATCATCCTCCCCTCCTTAAAAAGGATTCGACCTCGAATCCATGCCTTGCAAAATCAAAGAGAGACAAACAAGCACACTTCCTCATGGCATGAGGGTTAGGATTAGCAAAATAAACAATAATGGTATGCACTCAAAACACTCAAAACAGCCTACACCAAAAAAAGAAACCGAGGACCCTTTGAGTTCAAGTCTCGGCCAACAACAAGTCTCGACATGCCAAGGTGGTTCATATTTGACATATAACCAAGAGTCTTTAGTGTTAAACATTATGAAGCCATCGACAAATTCACCAAGGACTTGGCTATGATAAGCACCCAAAAAAAACGCACCTAAGCCGAGAGTAAATCTTCCTCACCCTAAGATGGCATCGGGATCAAATGAGAAGAGTGGCCATAGACACGGGTCTAAACAACACACCCGTTTCCCGTAGTCTTTACCACAACCACACGGCCTACTCTCTACATTGGCGTACATATCATCATAAATAAAGAGAGAGTAGAGAAAGGTGGCATTCAATTCTACTTCTACTATGGTGTCCTCGGAAAAGCCACACAAAGTAGAAAAAGAAGTAATTTCCAAGACCACACATTCGTTACCCTTAAGATTACTCTCATTTTCCAAGAAGAGATTTCTATCTTTAGGAGGAATGTTGTCACACCATAGTGGGTTAGCATATAGGCTATAGCTTCCAAGGCAAGCTATACCATCATTTTCACCACTAGGCCTATTAGGAGTGTTTAAACTACCTTCAAACAAGACATTATACCTAAAGAGTGAATGATCTAACCTGCGGGCAGATTTGGAACTTTCACTCTCTAAGGAATCATTATCAAGTTTCAAAGATATGTCAAGCACACGATTAACCCTATGAGCCAAGCAAACATTAGAATCTTTACAACAACATAGGCTCACGGGGTCACTCTTTTTTTCTTGACCAACATTTTCAAATTCTTCACTCACTTGACACTCATTAATCATATCACACATATTCTCAAGTGATGTAGTTTTGATTGATAAGACGCGGGGGGTGTGAATGATAAATTAGAGGTGTGGAGACGGAGCCTTGAGTCTAAAAGGTTCAGGTTGAGCAGGAGCAAGATAGAATATTTAGAATGCAAGTTTAATACCGTGAGGCAGGAAGACGAGGTGGTAGTAAGGTTGGATTCTCAGACGGTGTGTAAGAGGGATCGTTTCAAGTATCTGAGGTCCATGATTCATTATTCAGGGGAATGGTGAGATTGACGAGGATGTCTCCCATCGTATTGGAGCGAGATGGATGAAGTGGAAGGTCGCCTCGGGGGTATTGTGTGATAGGAAGGTGCCGCCCAAGTTTAAAGGCAAATTCTACAGGGTGGCAGTCCGGCCGACCATGTTGTACGGAGCGGAATGTTGGCCAGTCAAGAACTCTCACATTCAAAAATTGAAGGTGGCGGAAATGCGGATGTTCCGTTGGATGTGTGGGCTTAATAGGGGTGATAGAGTTCGAAACGACTATTCGGGAAAAGGTTGGAGTGGCTTCGGTGGAGGACAAGATGCGGGAAGTCCGATTGAGATGGTTCGGGCATGTGATGAGGAGGGGCACGGATGCCCCAGTTCGTAGGTGTGAGAAGCTTGGTTTGGATGGTTCCAGGCGGGGTAGGGGTAGGCCGAAGAAAAACTGGAGAGAGGTGATCAGGCGGGACATGGAGCAGTTACAACTCACCGAGGACATGACCCTAAATAGGAAGATCTGGAGGGCGCGGATTAGGATAGAAGGCTAGTGCCAGTTTGAGTCGTTGGGGTAGGACATTACTTGGTAGATCTATTATTCTTGCTAGGACACTTTGTTGTATGCTTTATTACGAATGTGTTTACTATTCTTTGTTTATTATCCCTTGTGGGTGGCATATTTGTCTTGACATCTTGTTCCATGCTTTATTAAGTATTTGTCTATTATTCCTTGTCTTGAGCCGGGGGTCTATCGGAAACAGTTTTTCTACTTCTCTTGAAGTAGTGGTATGGACTGTGTACATCTTACCCCCCCAGACCCCACTATGTGGGAATACAATGGGTTTGTTGTTGTTAATGTACTTTCATTCAACACAATAGCTTCAACACTAGGTGGACACAAATCGATCTTACTAGAAGAGTCGATTCGGACATCTATAGGATCAACTAGTGTATCCACTCGCACAACATGCACATCATCCACTAGTGGTAAGGAATCAATATACTCGTACGTAGGTAAGCTACTACTCACACTCAACGGCTTATTAGTCACACGTTCATCATCCACATGTACCAAAGTGTAAGAGATAGCTATTTTACCTTGACGTTCATGAGTACGTTCGTCTTTACCTTGGTGTGAAAGTCCTTCACAAGTTTGGGCAGCAACTTCCTTTAGGAAGCTCTCTCCACAAGGTGTTTGGACCTTAGATTTTGGATTTGTTGGGATAAGTGTGGATATCAATTGGCGTAGCCTTTCAACGTGCCATTTCATGTCTTCAATATTGTCGGTGATGCGGTCAAACGTGGCATCGAGATTGGTGGCAGCCATGGTACCTAAGAAAAGACAACAATGAACAACAAAACAAACAAACTTGTTAGCTCAAAAATGCCTCACCACACTCTCACTCTCGAATTTTACCTCACACTTGGTTTCACAAGTGTTGAAAGCCAGCTTGTACTTCGTGAGTGATTGAGGGAGGAGTCCACCTTGGTCCGGAATAGATTTTCGTTTGAGATGACTCAAAGAAAATTTGCTTACGGACTTGAACCAACAAGATACAACGAATTCACAAAAGAGAAAAAGCACAAAAAAAACGTAGACACGAACAACAGATTCAAGAACTAAGTGACAACGTAGTAGAAGTTTACTAGCCTGTTAATTAGTACTAGGATCAATTAAACGAAACTAAGAGACAACAAAATGAAACTAAGAAATCTAAAATTTGAGCTCGAAAATATTGCGTGAACAGTAGCAATGATGACGTGGTGGCCACGTATTGGTAAAATTAATACCAATACGTGGCCACCACGTCATCATTGGTGGAAACTAAGAGACAACAAAATGAAACTAAGAAATATCAAATGTTCAAGTCTTGGTCAAAAATTAATTTGGATTGGTGGAATTTGTTTTAGGAGGAAAAATAAGTCTTTCTTTTTCAATTTTCAAGACTTGACTTTTTCTTATACTTCTTCTTAAACATGGGTCCTTAAATCATGAAAAAGTAGTTGAGAAGTGATATAAAGTCTTTTGGTGGTTGGGGGTCTTTCAAGACTAACAAGTACATGCACCTTTTTCCTTCACCTTTTAGGATCTAGCACTCACTTTATGTTCTAACAATATATGAAGGAAGGTGAAGAACTTCAAGAACAACAACAACCACACCAAGAACAATAACAACAATCTTCAAGAACAACAACAATTCCAACGGCCAACTCCAATCCGCAACAACAAACGGCCAAGTCTCTTTAGTGTTGTGTCTTTAGTTTTAACAAGAGATGAAGGTTGTGAAGAACTTCAAGAACACAAAAACATTCACCAAGAACTACAACAACAACAACTCCTTTCAACAACAACAACCACACACATGGCCAAGTCAAGTTTTTCAACAATAATGTCTACCACACGGTTTTACTTGTTCACGACAACAACAACAAAGCTCAAACTTAGATATGGACTCAAGTGTTAGTAAAGAACAAAGCTAACACTAGAAACATTCAAGACAAACAAAAATCTCAGCCAAGACACAACAAGAACTCAATTCTTGGTCAAGTACACAACACGGGCAGATTGCACTTTTTTTTTTTTTTTTTCAGCTTTTCAATAATTTTTTTCTTTTTGAATTTTCTGATCAAGCAAGCCCAAGAGTGATCTTGTAGGAACAAGATCTATCCATGCTTTGATACAAGAAAGATAAGGCACTCACGAAATGACTCAAAACAGTCCACAAAACACTCTCCAAATCATCCCACAATCTTAAGGATCCGAGGACCAAGATGGAGACTACTCTCGGATTCGCTATCAACATGAAGAGTACAAGATACAATGGTGTATATAACACCAAAAACAGCTACAAAACGTGAGGAACAAGATGAATAACAATAAAGCTAGTTTCAAATTCACTAAAGGACCCAAAACAGTCCACTACACGAGATAACAACAATAAAAGTAAAGGGATAGTTAGATAGACTTAATGAAGGTATAATCTTATATAATCTTAAGAACCCAAGAGCATATTCCACTCTTGGACCCTTAATACTACACACAACGTTCACCTATCTCTTACGAAGACACAGGGTCGGAATCCACCTCCCAAGCATCACGTTTCCAAGCCATGAGATCAACAAGAGTGATTCCACACTCTCTATGTCTAATTTCGGTTTTGGTGCCTCAAGGAGAGAGGACTTGTGTTTCAAGACTTACAACATCATGAATAATCTAAGTCTAAAAGCTCTACAATGTTCTATTTATACCAGGTTACAAATAAAATACAAAATGTCCAAAATGCCCTTTAAAGAGCTAGGCTCCCTTCAAGTGTATTTAGGGGCTATCTTGTTGTGTTCCAAGGCTCCTCTTTACACTCCAAGTGTGAGATTAGGGTCGGTTTGGTGTGTTTTAAGTCCTTCACTCGCACACTCCAAGCCCCGGGTTCATTACATTCTCACATGCGTCCATCTTCGTGGTCATACTTGTATCAGGGAGGGAGGAGGGTGGAAATATGGAAGGGGAAGGGGAGAAAGAGAGAAAATGAGAAGTGGAGTGGATATTTTCTTTTTTAGAATCATTTTTAAAACTTTGACCTTTTTTCCACTTTTTTATCTTATTTTAATGTGGCGAGTGAGGTGGATTTAATATGTCGTCCACTTCAGAGCAAGTGAGGAACACACATTCATTAGAGGCATTTAGAAGACTTACTTTGATCAAGTTGAGGTGCCTGGATGAGAATCAGTGGAGTAGTAGGGGCGAGATGTCAAAACAGTGTAAGTATGTTTGTTAGGCTATTCAGCCTTCTTTTTCTCATTCTCAAATTTTGTCATGTCTGGTGGATTTTGATTTTCATTCCTTGGCCATAAATTATTTTGATTATCTCGGTCAGCTACAAGAGGAACCTGCAGCTCATCCTAGTACGTCCTGTATCATTTTTCCTTTGTATGTCCTGCTCGCTTAAGCAGAACTATATGTTATCAGCTCTAAATATGTCATTTCAGGTATAGACCATGTGCTATGTTTGAGAGATATGGCTCTTCCATGTCCTGAATTTGTGAAACAAATCGCATCTCCCTTTGAATAGTAACTAATTTTACCTTCTTGATGTTGTTTTGGCCTTCTAATAGTGTATGTTCAGGTAATGACAACATGCTATATTTGAAGAAATGGCATTTCGGTGTCCCATCTCCTATGAATTCGTATAAATAAACTCTCCTTGAGGTTACCTATATTTCACTTGTAACATCTTTTTTTTCTTTGGCTTCCTGTTAGTGTATGTTCAGTTAAATAACACATGCTATATTGAAAAGAAATGGCTGTTCAGAGGAACTCATGATATCGTTCTTCCGGTTCCTATTATTACTGTGGCAATGTCCTTTTTCCTCTTGACTTGTGCTACTCTGCACTGCTGAGGCACTTGCCAATCTACTTTCAGTTAATAACATACCTGTGGTTTAATGTGCAGGCATCTTTGAGGACAGAAAGAGAGAAGAAGAAAGAAATGTACTTTCCACTTAGAAAGTATGCCATTAAAGTTTGAATTCATCCAACTTAGTTACTGTGGTATTAGCACTTCCCAAGCAGAACAATGGATCTATGTAAACTGATTTGTTTTACTTCATAAAACAGTGCGTTATGAAGCCTAAACTTTGTTTATTCTCTTTACCTGTTTAACTAAGGTTCCCTTTTTTGACCTAGAAGTAATGTCTATGCAATTTGTGCATTTATTCAGCCAAAATTTTCCACTTCCAGCTCATTGTCATGTAGCAGGTTGGATGAGTTAATGAGTTGGGTATCCGAAGTCCAACTATTTTCCTTTTCATTGAAATTGCAACGAAGGTTAAGTATAATGTAACATCTCATTAATGAAGAGTTGTGAAACAATTGGCTTTTTGAGTTGTTGAAAAACATTGGTCAAAAATAAACAATTGCTTCTAAAAGCCTATCATGTTTTTCTCATTTCGTTGTAGTGTATGAAATTCACACAGCCAACCAACCGCTCGTCAAAGTAGTATGGGGTTGATAGCTAGTTAGGATTATGCAGGCTTTAGTAATGCATGTATTAAGTTATGTAGGGATTAACTCTCATTTTCTATACCAATAACCTCATAATTTATAAATGCATTGTGGATTTCTAAATTGCAAACTAAACGTCGTATAAATTTTATATACATTATCAACTTATTTCTTTACTAGTTATCAAAGGTTGTATAAACGGGTTAATCTGTTTGCCTTCATATCATACAAGTTTTGTGACTCAAGGTAAGGCTAGTAAAATTGTAATAGTAAACTATATGATTTTAATTTCACTTGAAATAATAATGAAGATTATAAAATATATTTTAAAAAATTATTTAAAAAAAAAAGAAAAAACTATCTCATTTTCACAAGAAATATTTTAGAGCAATGAATTAAACAACTCAAACTTTATATTAATAAATAAAATTTTAACATCTAAGTTAATGCAATGCAAGCAAATGGTTAATATCTTATTAACTAGAATTAGTCCTTACTTTTATTTATAATTATATTAATGTATGAACTTAAGCCTTTTAAAAATATTATACTAAAATAACTACGGAAAGTGATGTGAATTGATTTGTATTTTTGCAAAAAATTAAAAAGTTTTAAAAATATTAATCAAATTCACAATTAATTTAATCAAAATTTCTTAATTATGTATGACTCTTTAAGTTGGTCAATGCTATAGATCCTTTATTTAACACTTACAGGGTGTTTGGTAAGATTATAATTTGATCAAAATGGCTTTTAAGCCATTTTTAGTGATTGGCAATTTTTATAATTGCTTAAAAAAATTAATTTTGACTTCTTTTTTTAAGCCTAAAGCAAGAAGCAACATTTCCCAGCTTTTTTTCAGGCTTATAAGCCATTAAAGTTGACAAATCAAATGACATTTGTGTCCCTTATATTTGTCTCCTATTCCAAGTTTACCTTCTTGTAGTCCTAATTCTCCATTATATTTCGTATTCGATAATGTTTTAATAGTGATATAATCGTTACTCAATCGAGTAATATATTTGTGACCAACTATTTATCTATTAGTGTAATTATAATGATTAATAACATATATATATATATATATATATATATATATATATATATTGTTTGATTCTTTAAAACAAGATAAAAGATTTTCTTTTAACATATATATATATTTCATATTTGTTGCAACTATATTTCATACACAAGTAAGAAATGATCGATATATACTTTAATTTATTTGTTGACGCTTCCTCTTGCAATTTTTATGCTGATAAATTGGAAAATATTTGACATGTAACAAATATATATGTTTTTGGCAATATATTTTTCATACACAAGTGATAAAATGAGTGACAAATATATAGTGAATCAACTTTACATATTGGTAACAACTTTAAGGGTATTTTAGACATTTTGAAAAAAAAAGTGCTTAACAACAGTTGTTTACCAAATACATCAATAATATTTTTTTTTCAGTTTCAATACTTTTATCACATAACTATTTATTTTTAAAATAAATTTCTACACTTTAAAAGTACCTTTAAAGAATTTTTTAAAAAGTACAAACTTTTTTTTCGCCTATCCGAACGGGTTCTTAAATGACGGTCTTCAATTTTCTTAGTAATTACAGAAAAGATACGTTTTTTTTTTTTTGAAAGGAAGAAAATGGAAAATGAGTATATTTTAGTGACCAAAACTAAAACTTGAACCAAACTGGAAGAACAAAATGACCTATTGAGAAGCAGCAATGGTTTCTGCTGTATAGTGTGATGCTAAAAAAATGAAAAATCTGAGCATTTTCTGTGGAATCACTCGTTCAATCCAGAGAAGTATGGCCTGCTCAGTTGCTGGACTTGTCCACAGTACTCGTCATTGCTTCTCCACTTTGCGAGAGGACCCAGAAATGGACCAACTGATGGAATTTTTGGAGAATCTGAAGAACTTCGAGAAGTCAGGGGTCCCCAAAGGCGCAGGAACAGATTCGGAAGATGGCTTTGATATAGGAAGAATGAGACGCTTGATGGGACTCTTGGGTAATCCCCAATCTATGTTTAAGGTCTCATTTCTTTCTCCATTATTTTGTATATTCAGTCCATTTGTAGTTTCAATAGACCCACCTGCTCCGCCCTTTTCTGGGATCCGTGAATAGCGGGAGCTTTACACTTTTGGATGATGGTTTGCCATACTGATATTGAAATCTATAATACAGTACTGTATCATTCACTGCTGCGTAGTAACATTTTTATTGTTTGGTTTGATGGGATGATGCTGTATCAATGTAAGTTTATGAAAACACCTTTAATTATTAGAAATGTTAAACTTATCAATAATTATTAATAAAATAATTTTCTTCCTAATCTGTCATAAATTATGTCATGTAAATATATTACGTTGTTAAATTCATGTAAATTTTAAGAAAATCAATACAAGAGTAGATCAAAATAAATGTAGTCGAATTCATTTTTTATAGTAACAAATTTCATTTCCTTTTGGTGTTTTGAAACGCGACCACCAAGAATGCATTTTTTGTGTATGCGCTGGGTCTGTTCGGTGTGAAATATAAAAAAATGTAGGAAAACAAATGTTTTCTTATTTATTTTCTTGTGTTTGTTACACAAATTGAAAAATATTTTCTAAAAGAATTTGTATATATTTAACACAAAATAACTAGAACGAATATGATAAGGGGGCTGGAATAAGAAAAAAATTATGAATTTTTTATAAAATAAATATTTGGGGGTGGGGTAATGAAGTGGGAGATGGAGGGTGAGGGGTAGGGTAAGAAAAAGGTTTTGAATTTTTTGAATTCTTTTTTTTGTGGGTGGGTTGCATGGGGGAGTGGTTGCAGGAGGTGATGGCGGGGTAAATTTTTTTTTTAACCTTTTAAAAAATAAAAAATTGGTTCGGGACCGGTAAGTGGTGGGGGAGGTTAGGATAAGAAAAAGTTTTGAAATTTTTTTAAAAAATAATTTTTTTTAAAAAAATTAGGGTGGGGGTTTTGTTAGGGTTGTTCAAAACCAAACCGTATCCAATAAGCCACCCGCAAAATTGACTTATTGGCTTATTGGTATTGACTTGTCGGATAAACGGTTTGTGAACGGATTGAAATTTTTTAATTAACGGCTTATTGGAGTGGGGATGAATTACACAATTTCCTTATTGGATAAACCGTTAACCCGTTAAGAATTACCATATATACTTATATATTTTAACCTAAATATATAATATACATATTAATTTATATTATTATAAAATAAAAATTCAAACCTAATGGATCTATATTCTAACCTAAAGGCCCATTCCTAAATCCTAATTAACCCTTATATAATATAAAAAATTAAACAGTAAAGTAACCAAAGCAAAGAAGCAATACAACAGTCAGCAAGGTTTGTTGACTTCAAACCCTTAATCCTAATTAGTGTTTTCTGTAAGGTGTTTGCATTCAAGTAGAAATTGTGGATGTCCGATAAATCGTTCGATAAACGCCCGATAATTATTTATCCGTTATCGAACCAACCGATATCTTATCTGTTGGCTAGTGGATTTGTATATTTTAAAACCGATAACCGTTAAGCCAAACCGTTAAGTGTAATGGTCCATCCGATCCGTCCGATAAGTAGCCATAGGTTTTGTAAGGGGTGGGGTCGGGGTCAGGGTACGGGGTGGGATAAGAAAGAAGTTTAAAAATTTCTAAAAAAGAAATTTAAAAAATAATTTCTTTTTGGGCGCGAGGGGAGTGGGGAAAGGTCGGGGTAGGAGGTGGAGTTAAATAATATAGGGTAAAGGGTAAAATAGGATTATATAATAAGGGCATAATTGAAACAAAAATAAGCAAATCATGGGATACCACCAAATCGGTGGTTACATAAAGTGAGAGTTTTCATGGTTATCAAACCATGATATTAAACCATACTATACCATACATTTTAAGAAGCAATCAAAACAAACATGATTCTCTTAGTAACCATACCATTCCATGGAAAACCACCATCCAAACAATGTGTTAGTGTACTGAGCTGCCCTTTGCAATTTGTACTTTGTGTTTGGTTTTGTAAATTACCACCAGATTACATAAATTTCGTTTCTGTGCAAATTTTGCATCACATTGTACACCCTCCATCCAAAATAAGTGTTTCCATAGCAAAAATCACATCCATTAAAAAATCAATAAAAACGATGCGTAGTTTACTAAACCAACTTGACCGTAATCAGAGTTCATTGTATCAAGAACTCAGTAATTGAGTAACGGAACTGAAGCAAAGGAGAAAATAAGGAAGAAGAAAGAGATTAGAGAGTTTCCATTATTGAACTCTTGGAGTGTACAATGTGTATCATCTCATATATATAGTGGAGAGATGATCATTCTAAAATCAACTACTCATAACTAATAATCTAACTCCTTTTAAAAAAAAACTGTTAAAACAACTAGTAACAAACTTTTTCGAAAAACAGTTAACATTGTTCATTACTGTGACAAACATAGTTTTCTGGTTTCTTTCCTTCATTTCAACACTCTCTCTCTAGCTAGGTAATCCCAAAGATGTTTAAGATGCCTAGCTTGGACAAAAGGTATTCATGTTGAACCTTGTTAAGACCTTTGGTAACGATGTCTGCCGGTTGCTCTTTGGTAGAAATGTAGTTGACTGACATTAATCCTTTGTTGACGTTCTCTAGTATGAAGTGACAGTCTATTTCAATGTGTGTGGTCCTTTCATGAGACTGAATTTCTTTTTTTGAAGAGGTACAACATGATGGACTGGATTATAAACAATCTGCATAGCAGACTTGCTATCAGTGTGAATTGCAGTAGGTGACTTGATGTCAATGCCAGGTTCCTTCATAAGTCCTTGTAACCAGATTAGTTCAGCAACTGTTTCAAGAATACTTCTGTATTCTGCTTCAGTTGAGCCTCTAGATATGGTGTTTTGCTTCTTAGACTTCCAGGGCACAATAGAATCTCCTAATTTCACAGAATAGACTTTCTTGAGTTTGGATATGATGCCCAATCAGCATCACAATATGTAGTAACTTCATTCTTGACTTGACTAGATAACAGTACTCCTAGTCCTGGTTCTTTTTTGATGTATCTAACAACTCTGATAGTTGCATCAATGTGGAATTTTTGTGGTTGTTGTAAGAACTGGCTGAGTGTCTGCACACAATAGGCAATATCTAGTCTGGTCATAGTGAGATCTAGAAGCTTCCCAATGAGTCTTTGATAGCCATGTTGATCTACCAAGGGATCATTAGGTGCAGTCTCATCTTTACAGATATTATCATCATACTCTTTAGTTGTAAACTTGATTGGTATCACGAGGTGTGCCAGCAGGTTTAGCTGCTCCAAGTCCTAATTCAGAGAGTAACTCCAATGCATATTTCCTTTGATGCATTAAGACACCTTTTTCTGATCTTATAAATTCTATTCCCAAAAATACTTCAATTCTCCAAGATCCTTTATCTTAAAGACCCGTTGTAGCTTCTCTTTAGTGTCTTCAATCAATTTCAGTGTATCTCCTGTAAAAGCATGTCATCCACATACACATTGTGAGAAAATATAAGAGAAAAATATTATTGAATTGTTGTAATCTGCTTCTGTGCTTTACTATGTGTTTGTGTGGTATCTCGTGTCTTGAGCCGGGGGTCTATCGGAAACAACCTTTCTACTTCATCAGAGGTAGAGGTATGGACTGCGTACATCTTACCCCCCCAGACCCCACTAGGTGGGAATACACTGGGTTTGTTGTTGTTGTTGTTGTTGTTGTAACTACATTATTACATTGAGACCCTATTTATAGACAATACATTCCAATCCTTTTCCTAATAGGACACTACATTATAATCCTTTTCCAAGTAGGATTTTATATGTTATTCCTATTCCTACTCATATTCTAATACTCCCCCTCAAGCTGGTGCATAGAAGACATATGTACCAAGCTTGTTATGGATGTAACTAATATGAGAATCGGTGAGGGACTTGGTGAAGATATCTGCAAGAAAACTGATAAGGACTGCTTTGAACGTTTGGGAGACCTCAATTTAAACGTAACAAACTGAAAAAGTGATCCGAAAAGTAGTAAATATTGTCGTAAAGTCGATGTGTCACTGGAAAATTGCTGAAAACTTGGTATAAAATATACGGGTCATCTCGAAATCAAGAGACGAGTAGATCTTGAACATGAAAGTCATCGAAAACTTAGTCGAAACATGCTCACATGCCGGATTATTAGATTTGATGGCTGAAAAGTGACTACAATCTGAGGAAAAAAAAGTATATGGGTAGGCTCAGAATGATGACACGACCCTGCTGAAAAAGAGAAATATGTGTAGGGTTGGAATGATGGCACAACCCTATTGAGAAATAGAAATTATATGAGTAGGGTCGGAATGACGGCACGATCCTACTGGAAAAGAGAAATTATATGGGCAGGGTCGGAATGATGGCATGACCCTACTGAAAAAGATATGAGGAGTCACCGGAAAGACGTACGGAACTATGTAAATTAAATCTGAGGAGTCACCAACTCAGATATGAGACAGTAGTTCGGAAAGATGCACGGTGCCACACAAATCAGATATGAGAAAATAGTCACCGAAAAGAAGTACGGTGCTAAGAAAAATAGATATGAAAAAGTAGTCACCGGACAGATACATGGTGCTACGCAAAGATATGAGAAAATAGTCACTAGAAAGATACATAGTGAGTCAGTGATCCAACTTTTGCTAACATAATCATTGGCCAGACGGGCGACATATATGGATTATAGCCGCCCGCCGGCAGCGGAAACTCTTTGATTCTTTACCAAGATCGTGGAAGCTTTGATACCATGTGAGAAAATATAAGAGAAAAATATTATTGAATTGTTGTAACTACATTATTACATTGAGGCCCTATTTATAGACAATACATTCCAATTCTTTTCCTAATAGGACACTACATTATAATCCTTTTCCAAGTAGGATTTTATATGCTATTCCTATTCCTACTCATATTCTAATATGTTGGAGTCCCACATCGGTGGGTTAAAGGGTCCTTGGTCTCCTTATATGGTCTTGGGCAATCCTGCCCTCATGAGCTAGCTTTTGAGGTTGAGTTAGGCCCAAGGTCCATTTCTTTATCAACTATGAGAGTGATTCCTTTCGTTGTCCTTTTTACATATAGACTATGATCATACTGACTCTGTCACAACTTTATATTGATTAAAGCTTCTGAAAGTTTGGCATTCCATTATCTTTGATCCTGTTTCAATCCATACAGAGTTTTTAAGAGTTTACATAGAGGTTGTTTCTCCCGTGGCTCTTAAATCCCTGTGGTAACTGCATATAGATTTCCTCATATAGATCACCTTGTAAAAAGACATTGTAAACATCCATATGATGAACAAACCAATGTTTTTGTGCAACAATTGTTAGTACTGTCCTCATCGCCTTCATCATAACTACAAGTGAGAAAGTCTCTTGAAAATCAATACCTTCTTGTTGGCTATAAACTTTGGCAATCAACCTTGCCTTGAACCCTTTTATTTCCCATGTAGCTTTGTATTTGATCTTGAATATCCATTTGCAACCTATAGGCTTTTTACCATGAGGTAAGCTAATAATCTCCCAAGTCTTCTTTCTTTCAAGAGCCTCAATCTCATTCTACATAGCTTCTACCCATCTTATGTCCTTGATAGCCTCATTATAGTTTGCAGATTCAGTAGTGATAGATGAATTGGCTATGAAAGCTTGGTACTTACTTGACAGCTTATCATATGTCAGGAATTTGTTCATTGCATATGGCTCAATCTGATGAATATTCAGAAACACAGAGTCTTTCACCAAAAGAGGTGCTTTCCTCTCTCTTGTAGTCATTCTAGTCACCAGTTCTGTCTGATCAGCAGGTGGTGCTGCATCTATCAGAATTACTTGTTGAACCTCAGCCTGCTCTTGCACTTGATGAACATTAGGTGGAACTGATTCGTGCATATGTGGAAATATTACCCTAGAAGGACTTTCACATCAAGGTGTCGTTAAACTTGGTAGCAGTTAGTTGTTGACTCTCGGAGTTTTTAAGTTTGAATGGAAATACATCTTCCTTGAAGTTAACATCTCTGTTAACAAAGAAAATGCAATTGGTTATATTATATAGAAGATATCCTTTTTGTATCTCAGAGTAGCCCATTAAAATAGACTCTCTCATTCTAGATTGCAGTTTATCAGTCTGCTATACTGTCTTAGCATAACACAGACAACCTAGAACTCTTATGTGTTGTATCAAAGGTTTCTTTCTATACAGCCTTCATAAGGAGACACATTATTTAATACTGCAGTAGGTAATTTATTAATAATATAACCCCAAAATTTGATAGGAATTTCTCGTTGAAGCCTAAGTGTTCTTGATATTTTTAGGATGTGCTTATGTTTTCTCTCAGCAACACCATTTTGTTGAGGACTATAAGCACAACTAGTTTGATGAATGATACTAAGATCTCTAAATAGATTAGTACATACTGAATTAACAAATTTAGTCTTAATTTTACTATTAGTTTCTACTTTTTGCTTTTCTAGTGTTTTGTTAATCTGCTAATGGAGTTTGCATAGTTGCGCATAGAATTCTTTGTGTGCCTCTTTGTTTTATTTTCTCATCTTTTTGAGTAGTGGCTTTGGTGGTTGATGGTAGAGTAAGGTCATGTCATAGATCGAGGTTGGAACCGGGTTCGAGATCCCAAGTGAAATCAGGGTTAGGGGTTTGGACAAGGGTGGGGTTGAAGGCGAGGGATAGTAGGGCTAAGTGGGATACGGGAGACTCTAAGTTGAGAGTTGGGTCTTGGAACGTAGGAACTCTTCAAGGTAAGTTCATAAAGCTTGTGAAGATTCTTAGGAAGAGGAGGATTAATATAGCTTGTGTCCAAGAGACCAAATGGGTAGGTTTTAAGGCGAAAGACATGGATGGATATAAGTTGTGTTACTCGGGTAGTGTAAGACATAGGAGTGGGGTAGGTATATTAATAGATGAACAACTTAGGGGGCAGGTGGTTTAGGTTAAGAGGGTCAACGGTAGGTTGATGTCGATTAAGTTGGTTATTGGAGGTCTACGTGGAATATTATTAGTGCCTATGCCCCGTAAGCGGGTTTAGATGAGGAGCAAAAGAAAAGTTTTTGGGAGGAGTTGGATAAGTTGGTGAAAGGCGTTTCGAGCATTGAGAAGCTTTTGTTAGGTGGTGATTTCAATGGGCACATCGGGTCATTACCGAGAGACTATGATAATGTGCATGGAGGCTTTGGGTTTGGGGAGAGGAATGAAGAAAGAGCCTTTCTTTTGGATTTTGCTGAGGCTTTTGGGTTGGTGATAGTGAATTCAAGTTTTCCAAAGAAGGAGGAGCACCTTGTTACCTTTTGTAGTTTAGTGGCCCAGATCCAGATAGACCTTTTGCTCCTTAGAAAGGCTGATAGAGTGCTTTGTAAAGACTGTAATCCTAGTGAGAATCTGTCGACCCAGCATAAGCTCATGGTGCTGGACTTGGTAATCAAGAAGGGCAGAAAGAAGAGGCATGTGGAGGATCGAACCAGAATTAAGTGGGGTAGCTTGACTGTAGCAGTGCTCTGGAGATAGGGAAGAGGCTGACGACTTATGGAAGCTTGGGAGAGTAGAGGGGACGTGGATAGTACGTGGAAGACGACTACTTGTCGCATCAGGGTGATAGCTAGAGATGTGTTGGGTATCTTAAGAGGCCGATCTGACAAGCACTAGGGGGTTGGTAGTGGAACGACGAACCAAAAAGGAAGATGGAGACCAAGAAAGTGACCTATGCAAAGTTGGTTGATAACAAGGATGAAAAAGAGAAACAGACGAATAAGGTAGCTAGGAAAAAGGCTAAATTGGCAGTTACAATGGCTAAAACCAAAGTTTTCGAGAGCTTATATACGACATTAGAGGAGAAAATCGGGGATAAGAAGCTGTATAGGCTTGCTAAGGCTAGGGAGCAGAGGGCGCATGACCTTGATCAAGTGAAGTGCATCAAGGGGGAGGATAACAAAGTATCAGTGGAGGACGCCCTCATTAGGACGGGGTAACAGTCTTATTTCCATAAACTCTTGAATGGCGAGGGGGTCAAAGGCTTTAAGCTGAGGGACTTGGAGCACTCAGAGAGGTGTCGCGACTATGGTTATTGTAGGCGTATCAAGGTTGAGGAAGTTAAGGATGCTATTCGTAGGATGCGTAGGGGTAAGACGATTAGGCTAGACGAGATTTCGGTGGATTTTTGGAAGAGCATTGGCGGGGCAGGTATGGAGTGGCTTACCGAGTTGTTTAAGGTCATTTTTAGGATGACCGACAAAGATGCCGGAAGCTTGGAGATGAAGTACGGTGATTCCATTATACCAAAATAAGGGTGACATTCAGAGTTTCAACAACTATAGGGTCATTAAGTTGTTGAGTCACACCATGAAGGTTTTGGAAAAGGGTGGTAGAGTTGATGCTGAGGAGGATCGTCACTATTTTCGAGAATCAGTTTGGATTTATGTCAAGTCGCTCGACTATCGAGGCTATTCATCTCGTGAGAAGACTAGTGGAGCAGTATAAAGAGAGAAAGAAGGACCTATACATGGTGTTCATCGATCTTGAGAAGACGTACGACAAAGTCTCTAGGGACCTTCATTGGAGGTGCTTAGAGGCTAGAGGTGTTCCAGTGGCGTACGCTAGGTCGATTCAGGACATATACCATGGGGCGAAGACTCATGTGAGGACAGTGGGAGGAGATTCAGAGCACTTTCTGTTTTGACAGGGTTGCACCAAGGATCGACGCTTTGTTTTTATTTGCTTTGGTGATAGATGTTTTGACGCGGCATATCCAAGGAGAGGTGCCTTGGTGTATGTTATTTGCTAATGATATAGTCCTAAATGACGAGATTCAGGAAGGAGTTAATGATAAGTTGGATGTTTGGAGACAAACCCTAGAGTCTAAAGGGTTTCGGTTGAGCAGGACCAAGATGGAATACTTAGAGTGCAAGTTCAGTGATTTGTCGCATGAGGTGGGCGTGGTAGTGAAGCTGGATTCCCAGACCATTCAAAAGAAAAATAGTTTCAAGTATCTTGGGTCTAGGATTTAGAACGAGGATGTCACATAACGTATTGGCGCAGGGTGGTTGAAATGGGGCTTGCTTTGGGAGTATTGTGCAATAAGAAGGTGCCTTCTAAACTTAATGTAGCAGAGTGTTGGCCAGTTAAGACCTCCCACATCCTAAAGTTAAAGGTGACGGAGATGAGGATGTTGCGATAGATGTATGGAATTACTAAGATAGATAGGGTTTGGAATGAGAGTATTAGAGAGAAGGTTGGAGTGGCTTCGGTGGAAGACAAGATACGGGAAGTGCGATTGAGATGATTTGGGCATATGGTGAGGAGGTGCACGGATGCCACAGTGCGAAGGTGTGAGAGGTTGGCTATGGATGGCTTCAAGCGAGGTAGAGGTAGGTCGAAGAGATATTTGAGGGAGGTGATTAGACAGGACATGGAGTGGTTACAACTTACTGAGGATATGACCCTAGATAGGAAGGTGTGGAGGTTAGTGGGTAGGAATGTGTCCTCTCTAGTAGGAAGAAGTGGTTTGTTTGTATTTTGTACGTATAGTCGGAGTGTTATGTGCATGTCTTGTAGTCCCTTGTTCATGGTGTTTTGGGGATATTTGTGATTTTCTGATAGATTGTGCATAGTATTACTTTGTAGGTGTCTTGTTTCTTTTATTATCCGTTGGTGTGTTATCTCATTTTGTTTGTTGTTTCGATCTTTTCTATTATTGTTATTTGTCTTGAGTCGGGGGTCTATCAGAAACAACCTCTCTACTTCGTCTATGGTAGTGGTATGAACTCCGTACACTTTACCCCACTTTGTGGGAATACACTGGGTATCTTGTTGTTGTTGAGTCTCAGTGAACTGGGAGATCATCACACAAACATCTGATTTGAGTTTAAGAAAATCCAAGTCATTCTTGAGTAATCATCTACTATGGTCAAGAAGTATTTATTGCCTTCAAATATACGAACCTTATAAAGTCCTCATAGATCCATATGCACCAATTCAAAGCAAGTGGAGGTTTTAATACAGTTTGGAGGAAAAGGAAATCTGACTTGTTTAGCAGCAGGACAGACTTTACATCTAGTGACTTTATCACATATGACCTTACTATTAACAGGAAGTAATTGTTTTATTACATTACACATGTCCTAGTTTTTTGCCATAAATCTATATCTAGAGAAACAGAAGAAAGAGTAAACTCTCCAGGTCTTTGATCATTCAACACAAAAACTTTAATAGGCTCACTGATAGTGGAATTGATAAAGAGATAAAGACCATCCTCCTCTCTACCAATCCTCTTCACCTTTCCATTTGAGAGATCATGAAAGACACAAAAGTCATGATAAAAAGCAACAAGACAGTGTAACTCTTTAGTTAGTTTAGAGACTGACGCACCTAAGGGTGTGGCTTAGTGGTTCAATGAAGTTGGATTGAGCACCATGAGATCTCAGGTTCAATTCCCGACAGAGACAAACATTAGGTGATTTCTTCCCATCTGTTCTAGCCTTGGTGGACAGTGTTACCTAGTACTTGTTGCTGGTGGGAGGCGGCAAGAATCCCGTGGAATTAGTTGAGGTACACGCAAGTTGGTCCAAACACTACGATTATCTAAAAAAGTTAAGATAATGACAATAAGCTGAACTTGGCAAATGAAATACATTAGTGATAGTATTTGTCCAAAGATGTTACTTGAACCAATATGACGACAACAACAACAAATCCAGTATATTCCCACATAGTGGGGTCTGGGGAGGGGTAAAGTTTACGCAGTCCACACCACTACCTCTAACGAGGTAGCGAGGCTGTTTCCGATAGACCTCCGGCTCAAGATAAAAGGCAATATACAAAAACATCAAAAGCATAGAACATGATAAAATAACATAGATACGACATCCATAAAAAAGTACATTGCCAAACAAAGGACTCCACAATTCCCCTACCTACTGACTACAACTCAACCACACCCTCAGCCCTCTATCCTAATGTTTTTCCTCCATATCTTCCTATCTATGGTCATGTCTTCAGTCAGCTGTAACTGCTCCATGTCACGTCTAATCACTTCTCTCCAGTATTTCTTCGGTCTACCCCTACCCCGCTTGAAACCTTCCAAGGCCAACCTCTCACACCTACGAACTGGGGCATCCGTGCCCCTCCCCATCACATGACCAAACCATCTCAACCTCACTTTCCGCATTTTATCCTCCACTGAAACCACTCCCACCTTCTCCCGAATAATTTCATTCCTAACCTTGTCCGCCCTTGTGAATCCACATATCCAACGCAACATTTTCATTTTCGCCACCTTCAACTTTTGGATATGAGAATTCTTAACCGGCCAACACTCCGTTCCATACAACATAGCAGGCCGGACTGCTACTCTATAAAATTTGCCTTTAAGCTTGGGGGCACCTTCTTATCGCATAAAATTCCCGAAGCGAGCCTCTATTTCATCCAACCTGCCTCAATACGGTGAGAGACATCCTCATCAATCTCTTCATTCCCCTGAATCGTAGACCCAAGATACTTAAAACTATCCCTCTTGCAAACCGCCTAAGAATCCAACTTTACTACCACCTCCTCCTCATGTCTCGAGTCATTAAACTTGCACTCCAAGTACTCCGTCTTGGTCCTACTCAACCGGAAGCGTTTAGACTCTAGGGTTTCTCTCCAAATCTCCAGCTTATCATTAACCCCTTGTCGCGATTCATCAATCAAAACTATATCATCCGCGAAAAGCATACACCAAGGCACCTCGCCTTGTATATTCCACGTTAGCACATCCATTACCAAAGCGAATAAAAATGGACTAAGAGTTGATCCCTGGTGCAACCCTGTCAAGACTGGAAAATGCTCAGAAACTCCTCCCACCGTCTTTACCTGAGTCTTCGCGCCCCTCATACATGTCCTTAATCGCTTTGATGTACGCCACCGGGACCCCCTCGCCTCCAGGCATCTCCAAAGAACCTCCCTAGGAACCTTGTCATACGCCTTTTTCAAGTCTATAAACACCATGTGAAGATCCCTCTTCCTCTCTCTATACTGCCAGTCTCCGCACAAGGTGAATTGCCTCAGTCGTGGAGCAACCAGGCATAAAACCAAATTGGTTCTCCGAAATCGACACAATCTTTCTCAACCTCCGCTCCACCACCCTCTCCCAAATCTTCATCGTGTGACTCAACAAATTAATACCCTGGTAGTTGTTGCAACTCTGAATGTCACCCTTGTTCTTATATAGAGGAATCATCGTGCTCCATCTCCACGCCTCTGGCATCTTTGCTGACTTGAAAATATTGTTAAACAAGTTGGTCAGCCACCTCAACCCTGACCCGCCAGAGAATCTCCAAAAATCCACCGGAATCTCATCGAGCCCCAGTCGCCCTGCCCCTTCGCATCTTGCGAATAGCCTTACTAACCTCCTCTACCCTAAATCGCCGACAAAAGCCAAAATCGCAACACTCCCCGGAATACTCCAACTCTCCTAACACAATCCTCTGTCCCCCTCATCATTCAAGAGCCTATGGAAATACGATTGCCATCTTTTCTTAATGAGGGCGCCTTCAACCAAAACTCTGCCATCCTCCCCCTTAATGCACTTCACCTGATCCAGATCACGACCCTTCTGCTCTCTAATTTTGACAAGCCTAAACAACCTCTTCTTCCCGTCTTTCTCCTCTAACCCATTATACATACTCTCAAAAACTGCTGTCTTAGCAGCCGTAACAGATAACTTAGCCTCCGTTTTAGCTACCTTGTACTCCTCCCTGCTCACCCGCTTCTTTTCTTCATCCTTACTCTCCACCAACTTAGCATAAGCCGCCTTCTTCGTCTCCACCTTTTTCTTAACATCTTCATTCCATCACCAATCCCCCTGATACCGGCCAGACCAGGCCCTCGAAACACCCAACACCTCTCTAGCCGACTCCCTGATGCAACCAACGGCCCTATCCCACATACTATCCACGTCCCCTCTACACTACTACACCCCCATCCCCTCCAACTTAGCCTTTATCTCCAAAGCACTAACCGGAGTCAGACTGCCCCACCTAACACTAGGTCTATCCTTCCTACCCCGACATAGCTTACCCTTCTTGATAACTAAGTCCATCACCAGGAGTCTATGCTGAGTCCTAAGATTCTCACTCGGAATTACCTTACAATCCTCACACAAAGCTCTATCCACCTTCCTAAGCAACAAAAAGTCAATCTGAGTTTTGGCTATCCTACTACCGAAAGTAACCAAGTGCTCTTCCTTCTTCCGAAAGCTAGAATTCACTACCACCAACCCAAACTCTCTCGCAAAATCCAAAAGTACAGCTCCCTCATCATTCCTAACCCCGAACCCAAAGCCCCCATGCACATCATCGTACCCTAACGGTAAAGACCCAATGTGCCCGTTGAAATCCCCTCCTATGAAAAGCTTCTCCGAACTAGGCACACTTCTAACCACCTCGTCCAATACCTCCCAAAATCTCTTCTCCTCCTCGTCCAGGCCTACCTGTGGTGCATACGCACTACTAAAGTTCAAAGTAGACCCCCCCAAGACAAACTTGATAATGCTAACCCTATCACTAACCCTTTTAACCTTCACTACCTGCTCCCTAAGCTCCTAGTCCACTAAGATACCTATGCCATTCCTACGCTTTTCACGACCTGAATACCACAACTTGTACCCATCTACATCCCTCGCCTTGGAACCTACCCACTTGGTCTCCTAGACACTCTTGAACCAATATGAGTGACTAAATATATGTCACCATTTTCTTTGAAACAGTTAATTTTGAGACAGAAGTCTGATTTAAGAACTTTAGATCAGAAATCATATGATTTGTGGCTCCGGTGTCAATAATCCACTGAAACTGACACTGGAGTTATTTGAACCTCCTGACTCTACCATGTTACCTGCAGCGTGTGCTGTGTACTAAGCCTTCTCTTCTTTATTGAGCAACTGCAGGATCTGGTTATACTGAGCATTGGTGTAGATGCAAGGGCTTGTCTAAGGTTCTAGCATCATCTGACCTCCAAGCATCATATTGGTCTCAACAGATCTGCTAGTACTAGCATTGTGCAACTCCTGCACACCACCTGGACTCTCATGAGAAGTGCTCTCAAGAGCAGCATTACAGACAACATTAGAGCCATACTTCTTCTTGAACTTGAACTCATCAGGATAACCAACCTCTTTCCAGCAAGTCTCTTTAGTATGACCTCTAATCTTGCACGCTTCACACTGCAAGTTGTTCTTCTTGAACTTGTGTTGCCCTCCAGCTTTATTAAAGACAGTAGATCCTACCCCTTTTGAGAACATTGCAGACTCATAACTAGTGGAAGCAGGGTTAGAACCAAGAATCCCAGCAGTAGCACTAACTGATCTTTGGCCTTCATCACTAATGACCATAGCATATGCTTGATTAATAGAGGATAGTGGATTCATCATCAAGATTTGACTCCTAGCCTGTCCATACGACTCATTCAAACCCATAAGAAACTGGAACAACTTTAACATTTGAAGATGAGCAACATAGTCTTTGGATGTATCATAGTTACAACCAGGAATTGGCACCAAGGCCTCAAACTCTTCCCATAAATCCTTCAATCTTGAGTAGTAGATTGACAGAGAAGCAGTTCCTTGAGAAAGAGTTGCAATTTCTTTATGTAGGTTAAAGGTTCTTGAACCATCATTCTTGTTAAATCTTTCACACAGATCATTCCAAACCACCTAAGCACTAGTGCATACATAATACCACCAAGCAACAACACTCGAGATCCAAGACAACACAATGGTGTTTGCACTCTCCGAATGGTTAGCATTTCTGCTGGGAACTTATCTTTAGAACTAGACCCATCGACTAATCCCAATTTGTTTCTACCTTACAATGATAACCTCATAGATCTAGATCAAAACCAGATAGAGAAATTTCCATTAAGTTGAAAGAGATAATTTGAATACCAGTTACATCAGTAGAATGCAGAAATAATGGATGATTGTAGTAAATTCCCATGGCCCCTAGCGATCCATTATCAGTAGTTGTACCATTGAAAGCTTCACCAGTAGTAGTTGCCGTTGTAGGGACAAATTTCTTTCTCAATCTTTAACAATTGATTTCACGGAATATAATCAATACACTTTGCCCTGGATTGTGATTCTTGATTCTCAGAATCGTAGGGCTCTGATACCATGAACGTAATCAGAGTTCCTTGTATCAAGAACTCAGTAATTGAGTAACAGAACACTGAAGCAGAGGAGAAAGTAGAAGAGAGGAGAAGGTGAGGAAGAAGAACGAGATTTGAAAGTTTCCATTATTGTACAATGAGTATCATCTCATATATATTGTGGGGAGATGATCATTCTAGACTCAACTTGTAACACCCCGAAAACGGGCCTCGGGCGTCACACGGTGCTTAAGGTTACAAGTAGCCCCAAGCTAACCCTTTTAGCCGTTTTTCTACCATTCAACACTTATAATCAAAGTCATCATAATCAAAACATCTAAACATCCTCCATAATATCATACTGCAATACGAATGAAATACGGAAAGTAACAAAATACGACATCTCTGACAAATCTGATCAATCTATCCATCTAGTCTGACAAGCCTCTACTAAATTGTATATCCATGAGCCATTGGGACAAACCCCAACTGACCCGAACTCAGGAAATAAATTGAACGACTCAAAGTAAATGAGGAAATCTGAATAACTAGTCCTCGGACCATGAGGACTCACCACTGCAGAGGATGTAGATCAACGTGCTCGGATAATCACGGTCAAACCTGGGAATGAGCACCTGAACCTACATTATAGGGAAAATGTAGCCCACATGCGAACATGTGGGTCAGTACCATGGAATATGTACCGAGTACATGGGGGTGCATGAAATAAACATATTTATATGCATATATGTATATATATATATATATTTAACGATCATGTCATAAGTTTTCTTTCCAAATCATGCAGGACATTTGTAAATGGCTCATAAAGCTTGAAAGAAATCTAAAATCTGAAATCATACACAATGAACGGTAAAACATGCCAATCTGGATATCATGAGCCATTACACTTAATCCAAATATCAAGATTCTTTTCTTATTCTCTCATCAAGCAATCTTAGTCAAATCTTTCTATACTTCATCAAAAATAGTCTAAACATGGGTGCATGTATCACATAAATTCTCAAAACAACAATCTCAATGTGGGTTAATGACCCTTATAGCGATACTTAATCAAAACATTTCAATATTTATGCTTTATATCACAAGCATGCATAATTTATACGGAATTCTGAAAAATTTCAGCCTTTAATCATAACAAAAATCTCAAACTCATGGAGTTTATTTTCTAAACATTCAAAATAATCATAGTATCTTGAACAACAACATAGGATAAGATTTATCACTTCAAATTCATGAAAAAACATGTAAAAATCATGTATCTTTGTAAAATAATGCTAACTTTGGGCACAAGAACAAAAGGGTGTTCTTGTTCATAACCCCACATACCTTTATGGTAACGGATTCGTTGAAAGATTGGACCCTCAATGTTGATTGTGTAACCCTAGTTGTTTTTCCCCTTTAGTGCTCTTGGATGATGAACTTAGACTAATAATAGGGTTATGATGTGTTTAGAATCTATTAAATTCGTAAGGTTAAGTTTAGGGGTGTGTAAGGAATGCCAAAAGACTTAATTGCCCTCAAAATAACCCAAAAACGGAGTGTTTAAGTCACTTGAAACCATAAGATATGCGCCGCATATGATATCGCATATATTTACATAGGCGCCGCATATGATATCGCCTATATTTACATAGGCGCCGCATATGCTCTCGCATATGCTTTCCAGTGGCCATGTGCGATTGCTTAGGCGACGCACTCTACTTCGCAAAGCCATAACTCCTAACTTGGGTGTCGGATTTTGGTGAAATTGGTATCGTTGGAAAGCTAATTCGACTCTATAATTTTGTGGGTAGAAATATGCAGAAATACCACATATTTATCAAGTTATGCTCATTCAAAGATGACCCTTGCGAATTCAAACACTAAAACTTGATGGATTTTGAAACTCTTAGCTTGTACTACCTTAAGTGACTCATATAACCACACTTAACACATCATAAGCTCTCTTATAACTAGGGTACTCTTGGTAATTTAGGTGCCCAAATATGGCTTACAAAATTGGGGTTTTCACATATACGAACAACGGTTCGTTTTCTAGCTTAGGAAAGTGCGGGGCATTACACAACTACTCATAACTAACAAACTAACAAACTAACTCTTTCTTCAAAAAACTGTTAAAACAGTTAGCAACAAATTTTCGGGAAAACAGTTAACACTTTTCATTACTGTGACAAGCACAGTTTTCTGCTTTTCTTCCTTCATTTCAACACAACCTTATTTAATAAATTCTCTTGAAAATTGAACATGGAATATAAGGGTATAGTTGGAAAATATGCTAATTCTCGTCTTAATGGGGATCCTTGGAGTAACTGAGAAAGTTGCTTCTATGTGACCATGGGTTCAAGTTGTGCTAACAGCCTCTAGGAGAAATGTAAGGTAAGGCTGTGTACAATAGATCCTTGCGGTTCGAGGCCCTTTCTCGGACCCTGCGCATAGTGGGAGCTTTAGAGCATTGGGCTGCGCTTCCGTTTCTTGTCTTGAATTCCTAAGGTGACGCTTATTTTGGGAGTTTGGGACAAAAACTTTTGCTAAAGTGACACTTATTTTGGGAGTTTGGGACAAAAACTTTTGCTAAAGTGACACTTATTTTGAGACGAATGGGGTGTTGACTTATCGTGGATTGATTGAGTTCTCGTGTTGTTTGCTTCTTTGGTTGTGATTCACTCTTCATTCTGAAGTGAAATTATTTTTTAGACTGTTCATATTGCTGGAACAAAAGGGAAAGGATCAACATCTGCATTCCTCTCAAGTATACTGCGGGCAGAAGGCTATTCTGTTGGTTGCTATACTAGGTATTGTCAAACATGTTTTATCATTAACATTCTTACTTATTTATAGCTGGTCACTTTGAATTCAATCCAATGTAGTTTGTATGACTAGTCGATTTGCTGCATATGAGCAGTCCGCATATACAGACTATCAGGGAACGCATAACTTTGGGAAGATGGGGTGAGCTAGTATCAGCGAAGAAATTGAATCATCATTTCAATACAAGGAGGGAAATTCTTGAAAGAGCAGTGAAACTTGAGAATGGTTGTCTCAGTCATTTTGAGGTTCTTTTCCCTTTGTTTCAGCTAGCAATACATAAATTGATTGAAAGATGGTTTGTGGTTAGTCATCACTCATCAGTGTAAACGCCTTGATGCTTTCCTACCCTGCAGTTATCTTTACAGTTTCCATTTCTGGCTTTGATTTCTATATTTCCAAGAATTTGGTTTCTCCAAAGTACCTTTTAGTCCTCTTATTTTTGGTCTGCTTCTATATATGGTCATCTTATTTGTGTCTTCTTTTTCTTAAAATTTCAGGTTTTTACTGCTATTGCATTCAGCCTATTTGCTGAAGAAAATACTGAAATTGCAGTTGTGGAGGTTAAACGCGTTAACATGACTCTTTTCTCTACAATAGCTGTACTCATTTTTTACCACTTCCTCTCTTCTTCCACCATTGTTGGTGTTTAAACAAATAATCTTTACACCATAGATAGTTGATCTTCCTTCTTTTTCTTTTCTTTTTCCTCCAAAATCAAAGTTTTCTTTCCACTCGTGTTTTCATTAACTTTTGTATTCTCCTTCTGTATAGGCTGGATTGGGTGGAGCACGAGATGCCACTAATGTTATTGTGGGTCCTGATCTTGCTATATCAATCATAACCACTGTTGGTGAGGAACATTTGGATGCGCTTGGGGGCTCTTTGGAAAGTATAGCGGTGGCGAAATCAGGAATAATTAAAAATGGGCGCCCAGTTAGGTGGTCTTTCCTTCACATATCCATTGGATATATATGAAGATGATTTTTTTTTTCTTTCTGGAAATTGTGTTTGATCTGATATTTTCAGTTTAGGGTTATCTAGACATATGTGCTTTCAGACATTGTAATGACCTGAGAAATGGCAATAAAATGAATGCAGCCACTCTAGTTCGAAACTAGAAAGACAGCGAGGGAAATAACAAACACTAAAATCAACGGCCATGATCAGAATTCAGTTAATGAGCTCCGAGGGCTCAGATGCAGCCAGCTGGACGAGTTCTGTTATAAAGCCTAACAAACTCGTTGGACAGAGTATTATCGCATAACTGATATAATCCAAATTCCCTCCTCTTCTGAATCCTGTCGTCTCTCTTTCTATCCTCTGACCTAGCTCTCTTCTCTTCTCTTCCATTCTACAGATTACCAGCTCATCTATGCAGTCGAGTAGATAGTTTTCCATATTTTTCAGTTATCCTTTAGTTTCCATTAGTTGTAATCATCATTCAATATCAGTCAATATAATATCAGAAAATTGTCCCAAAAATATTGCGATTACTCCTTTTTAGCTTTTGAGAATTGAGACCATAACAATTGGTATCAGAGAAACGAACCTATCTCAACTGTGGATAGTAATTCGAAGAAGATATTTGCGGAATCTACTATAGCTGAATTGGTTGAACGAAATACTGCAAATAGAAGGCCCTTATGGATGGAATGTCAAGAATAGTTGTGAATATTAAACAATTGCAGAGGTGGTGTGAGGATTGCATATGTAGTGTTGACTGCCAATGCAACTCATGCATATATGGTTGCATTCGTAGTGTTGACTGTCAATGCCACATTTGTTTTGATGATTGTTCGAGGAAAAAGAATGAAGGAGACAACCACACCGAGGTGGTTTTAGATGAACTTGCTATGGACGAACTGCTGAAGGTTGAAAATAGCAGTAAGATTAATTCAGAATACAATAAGGACCAGATGTTCAACGAATGTCCTCAAAGTGTCGAATCTGAAGTTCTACTTGAACTTCACTCTATCCAAAATACAAACACCACGAAGATCGATATCGTGAACTCATATTTGGATTCACAACCTTATGTTCTTGCTGTTGAGGATACAATATCGAAAATAATGGGTCCCAACGATCTGTCCGGTGCTTATAATTTCGCGACCCACCTTGACTCCTTGGTCAATTTCAATTGAAGTAATGAGTTTTCTATTTAAACACGTGGGACATAAGCTTGACATGGATCTTGGTGACAAGCTATTCAATATAAAACTGGAGTGATATTACTAACATGTTTTGTTTGCATAGATCTTCTGATAACATCAATCGAGTGTGGGATACTGGATGGCAGTTGTTTATGCATTTCCTTGTTGTGCATATTGGTTCTATTTGTCCAGTTTCTGCCATGTTAATATATAACTATGATTATAGTGGTATAGGAGGCCTATCCTTACACGTAACAACATCGTCCAGGAAGGATATTATGTTACTTTGTGGCTCAATTTTGCAATTAACCTTGCTTGATGACTCTAAAAGGTAACCGCAATTGATTTATTTGAACACAATTGGTCAATTGAAAGGTGTACAATCTGGAAAGCTTCCCAAAGAAGGGATTCAGTCGCTGCTAGAAGTTTATGTCATTCTTGGTTATTTGATGTTATCCTTCTTGTTGCAATGTACTCATGTGCTCATTACTTCTGGTGTAGACTTGAAGATGGCAAAGTGATATGGTTACAGACTACTCGAAGAGAATTACTAGTGAATTGGTCAACCAAAGCTGAAGTTAAGTTGGGACATTCGACACCGGGCAGGGAACTAAGGGCTCAAGACAATGTGAAAGGAAGCCTCGCTTTCTAAAATTGGAATACTTGTTAGCTTCTTGTCTTGTAGCATTTTTGCCTTTGGATGATGACTTTGAACTTTTTCAGCCAAGTTCTCAGGATGCATTGCTTAGTCGTGGCTTACACAAAATGGAATACAATGGAAGTCATTCGACTAGGATGTGGCTCTCTACTGTCTTGATATTCCGAAAGAAATTGAAGGATCCTCTAAATATTGTGTTCAACTATTTGTCTGTAGATACTCGTGGAGCTATAAGGTTACTTCATTCGAGTTATGACTTGGATTTATCTTCTAATCAAGAAGGATGGGAGAACACAGTGCAAACAAGTTTCTTAGCACTTGATACTTGGGTTGTGATTGAACCAGCTGTTGGTAATAATCTGATAAGGGATTTCCTTGCAATATTGGACAAAAAATCTATTATTCTTTATGTGGAAGGAGGTCATGTTCGATTTGTGAGTAACCATGGGTCCTTGAAGTTCCCATATGACCCTGGGGTTAGCTTGCCTTGGAGAGACTCTAATTTCTTCTCTGGCAATAATTTTGATCCTCCAAAAATTGTTGCATCTTCATTGAGCTTTTATAAAGTGCTTGAACTGCCTACTTCAGAGGATAGCCATCTGCAGAAGGCAGCTTCCCAGGTTACATGTTACTGGCTATATGGTCCCTAAAGAGAAGATGATACGCATGAAGAAAGCTACTTATGGTTCTCAAATAGCAGTCATAGATGATAGAATTATAGCCTTTTTACGTCTTCTCTATGTAACTTCCGTCTATATTCTTGAGGATTACAAATTTCCATTTGATCCAGGAGGCGTTGGTATTTCATTTGGTGGTCCTTCACATCAATTCCCATTCAGTCCTGGTTGTTTCCTCTTCAGGATAACACCCTTGAGGACTTGGTGTTTTTCAACAAGTGGGGTGTTCTAAATTTCAGATTTTTAGCTCATCCTTGAGGTCAAGGATTATTTAAAGAGGAAGGGTATGTAATGACCTGAGAAATGGCAATAAAATGAATGCAGCCACTCTAGTTCGAAACTAGAAAGACAGCGAGGGAAATAACTAACACTAAAATCAACGGCCACGATCAGAATTCAGTTAATGAGCTTCGAGGGCTCAGATGCAGCCAGCTGGACGAGTTCTGTTATAAAGCCTAACAAACTCGTTGGGCAGAGTATTATCGCATAAGTGATATAATCCAAATTCCCTCCTCTTCTGAATCCTCTCGTCTCTCTTTCTATCCTCTAACCTAGCTCTCTTCTCTTCTCTTCCATTCTACAGATTACCAGCTCATCTATGCAGTCGAGTAGATAATTTTCCATAGTTTTCAGCTATCCTTTAGTTTCCATTAGTTGTAATCATCATTCAATATCATTTAATATAATATCAAAAAATTGTCCCAAAAATATTGCGATTACTCCTTTCTAGCTTTTGAGAATTGAGATCATAACACTCATGCCGTATAATGGATTAATGGTTGTATTATTTGTGTCCTAGGGTACTAGTCTGCTAGTTCTAACCTCAAAACTTCGATGAGATAGTAAAGATGATTAACCTCTTAATATTTTGTGTGTAGCACGTTATGTTGAAAAAATATTATTTACAATTTTGCTATCTGATCAACTATGCTTGACTTGCTTCAAATGATTCAATATTTCAGCTGGTTCTAGGAGGTCCGTTCATTCCATCTATTGAAAGCATTCTCCGTAGTAAAGCATCTTCTATGTCTTCACCAGTGGTATCAGCATGTGATCCCGGAAATAGAAGCGCTTTGAGAGGCTTCTGCCAAGTGAGTGGCATACCACGCCAATTATGTGATATAGTGCTTCATATTGAGAAGGACTTTGATCTGGTATATACTGATCTTCGTTTGTGGTTCATACATGACAAATTGGACTTTTTGAAACTTGTTCAATTTCTAACTACATATCAAGCTATTGATTGCTTTTTCATAAATAGTTCAGTCAATTAAACTTTTAGGTGTGAAACTACGCATGCTTGGAGCTCACCAACTTCAGAATGCTGTAACTGCCACATGTGCAGCATTATATCTTAATAAGCAAGGTAAAGACTCAAAATTTCCTTTTGTTCTTACTTCAAAATTTGTTCTTGCAAGTTAACAAGTCTTCGGCTCTGATGGAAATTGAAAGTATATAACCCTGTTTTCTTGTCATGGAGAAACAATAAGGGACTTGCTTAAGTTCTCAGCTGATTTATACCAGTGTTCAGATATGCGACCGCATCATCGCATTATGCGCTGATGCGATGCAGGCTCCCAGCGAGTCGCATCTTTGATGCGGTGCAATCTGAGAATTGCGGGTGCATCAAACCTTGTTGCGTGATGCGATGCGATGCGATCGCATTATGGATTCTCTTTATTTTTGGGCAATTTTTAAATTACAAAAAAAGGGTCGGAAGTTTAAGAAAAGATCAATTAAAAATTTTAGGATTTTTTTTGACCGGCTTCTCTCTTCTCCACTTCTCCACCGCTGCAACAGCTCTTTCTCTATTGAACTGCGACCAAGTACCAACAGGTGAGTTTCTTCTTCTTCTTTCTTCTTTCTTCTTTCTTCTTTCTTCTTTCTTCGTCGGTTTTTTTTTTTTCCTTCTTCTCCTTCTTCCCTTTTCTTCTTCTGCTCTGTTTTTTTCACACACTGATACCCTTTTTTATGAATTTTCAGCCGATGCTTTGTTTTTTTTCTCCACTGAAATTGTATTTTTTCGGCAGAGCAGCTGCTACTGCTTCTTCTTCTTATACTTTGTTTTTTTTTTACTGTGATAGTCTTTCATCCGATGCTCTGTTTTTGTTATCCGCTGCTACTCTTTTTTTTTCAACCAATGCTCTGCTTTATGTTTTTCCTTTTAATTGTGTTTTTTATATGATTTATTTTGTACGTTTTCTTTACAGCAATTTAAAAATGTTTGATCCGGCTTTGAAATATGGTAAAAGGGCAAGTGAGACCAATAGAAATAAAGTCACATGGATTTTTTGTGGAACTGATTTGTTGGTGTTTCATTAGAACTTTTGCTTAAATATATTGTCTTTATTGTTGATTCTATAATTGTTGTGGTCTTTTCAGTTATAACTTACTATTTGAATGCTCTATAGGTATTTTTTTTTATTAAATTGCACTTCACTTCAATGATGCGGTCGCATCGCATAATGCAGAGCCTTGTCGCTTTTTTCCGCGTCACGCTTCCCTGAACACTGATTTATACTATGGCTTGGCTTGCTATGTCACTTTCTGAAACCTCTATCATGTGTGTCTACTTCCAAGGAAAAGTAGATACAGCTTTCTTACCAGTTAAGTTGCAATGTTTCTCTAACAATACGGATTAGCTGATGCATTATGGGGATTATTCAGCATTGTATTATTCTTTTCGATAGGTTTTCAACCCTGTATTCTGTTATGCGCTACAGATCTGATATAGTCTTACTGGTTTCAGTACACTAAAACTGCATATTGTTGGGCTTACCGCTTGCTCCGTGAAATAGAATGCCTGTCTCAAAGCTTTTACCTTTTTATATTGTTGATTGGAAGGATTTATCTGGCAAATCTCGTGTGCTCTATTACATTAATGGCAGTTAGGTCAAGCTTTACCTTTTATCCCACAAGGGGCCTTTAGCCACCAATACATGCTTGACCCTATTAATTTGGTATTTCCTCTTTTCAGTTGGGGTTTACCCCTAATTGGGATGATATCACCGATCGACGCTTGTTCCAGTGTTATCAAAAGCGAAAAGTTCAAAAAATCTATGGTCCATTGCGGCTTTAAGCATAGTGTAAGAAATATAAGAGAAAAATATTATTGAATTGTTGTAACTACATTATTATATTGAGGCCCTATTTATAGACAATACATTCCAATCCTTTTCCTAATAGGACACTACATTACAATCCTTTTCCAAGTAGGATTTTATATGCTATTCTTATTCCCACTCATATTCTAACACTCCCCCTCAAGCTGGTGCATAGAAAACATATGTACCAAGCTTGTTATGGATGTAACTAATTTGTGAATCGGTGAGGGACTTGGTGAAGATATCTGCAAGAAAACTGATAAAGATTGTTTTGGACGTCTGGGAGACCTCAATTGAAACGGAACAAACTGAAAAAATGATCCGAAAGGTAGTAAATATTGCCGTAAAGTCGATGAGTCGCTGGAAAATTACCGAAAACTGGTATAAAATCTACGGGTCATCTCGAAATCAAGAGACGAGTAGATCTTGAACATGAAAGTCACCGAAAACTTAGCCGAAACATGCTCACACGCCGGATTATTAGATTTGGTGGCTGAAAAGTGACTACAATCTGAGGAAAAAAAAGTATATGGGTAGGGTCGGAATGATGACACGACCCTACTGAAAAAGAGAACTATGTGTAGGGTCGAAATGATGGCACGACCCTATTGAGAAATAGAAATTATATGAGTAGGGTCGGAATGATGGCGCGATCCTACTGGAAAAGAGAAATTATATGGGCAGGGTCGGAATGATGGCACACCCTACTGAAAAAGATCTGAGGAGTCACAGGAAAGATGCATGGTGCTATGCAACTCAGATATGAGACAGTAGTCCGGAAAGATGCACGATGCTACGCAAATCAGATATGAGAAAATAGTCACCGAAAAGAAGTACGATGGTAAGAAAAATAGATATGAAAAAATAGTCACCGGACAGATGCATGGTGTTACGCAAAGATATGAGAAAATAGTCACTAGAAAGATACATAGTGAGTCAGTAACCCAACTTTTGCTAACATAATCATTGGTCAGACGGGCGGCATATATGGATTATAGTCGCCCGCCGGCAGCGGAAACTCCTTGATTCTTTACCAAGATCGTGGAAGCTTTGATACCATGTGAGAAATATAAGAGAAAAATATTATTGAATTGTTGTAACTACATTATTACATTGAGGCCCTATTTATAGACAATACATTCCAATCCTTTTTCTAACAGGACACTACATTACAATCCTTTTCCAAGTAGGATTTTATATGTTATTCCTATTCCTACTCATATTCACATAGAAAGTAAATAAAGTGTGGGCCTTAACGAAAAAAGTTGCAAACGGACAAAAAAAATACAAATGTATATTTCTACTCCAAGACTAATAATTATAAGCATGAATTACAAATATATGGACGAAGAAATAGAAAAAAGAAACTTATGATGAACCTGTGCTATCAAAAGCGAAAAGTGCAAAAAGCTCCAAGGTCCTTTGGTGATTTAAACGCGAATAAAGCATGGGCTAAAATGGGAAAAAGGTGCAAATGGAGAAAAAAATACAAATATATATGTTTAGTCAAAGACTAATAATAATAACCGTGAATGGACAAAGAAACTGAAAAAATAAGTACGATAAAGTGAAATCTCAATTGTTCAATGTCGTCTTTTCAGGAGAGGCTCGTTGGCAAGGAAAAATATGTCTTTGAGCCTTGATGAGACACTGAAACTCATATTAAGCGAGGCGAAGCACTAAACATGTTTTTTGCCTCGCTTCAAGGCGTAAGCACTTCTTTGATAACACTACGACAAAGTGACATCAATTTCTTAGTGCTGCCTCTTCAGGAGACGATCATTGACAAGGAAAAGTATGTCTTAAAGCCTTGATGATGACACTGAAGTGCTCAACACGTTTTGAGCCTCGCTTCAGGGCTTAAGTGCGTCTTTGACAACACTGGTAGTTTCAGAAAAGGATTGAGATGGAGTTTATCTGAGTGAATTCCCTAAATAGTCACTCAAGTTATGAAAATTTCCTTCAAATATCACTTATGTTTCATTTAGGACCACAATATCACTCAACTATCATTCTTTTCCTCACAAAATACTAAACACCTCAAAATTATTCATCTCTCTTAGGTGGCATGTCATTTCATTAAAATCTCTTTCTTTTTTTAAATAATAAATCATTTAACTCATCAAACTCATTTAATCAAAATATAATTATATTCTTCTCTCTCTCTCTTATTATTTTTTTATAAAATGCAGTAGTTCATTAAAAAATTTTATTTTATACTTAGAAAAACTTTATCGGTACTAAAACTTCACATATATTTTTTCAAGAATTATTTTTCTGAATGGTCACTCATATTTTTTGAATTGTCTACAAAAATTACTTTTGTTTTTTAGAGATAATAATATGACTCAACTATCACTATTTTTCTAAAAAAAAAAAAAAAAACTAAATATCTCATACGTCTCTTTCTCTTCTAATTCATATACCATTTCATTAAAGTATTTTTTTAATAATAGACCTATTTAACTCATCAAACTTATTTAGTCAAAATTATATTCTTATTCTTTTCTTTAAAAAAATACATTAGTTTATTAAAAAGGAATTTTCATGCTTAGGAATCTTTAACCATTACTTAAACTTTCAATCTTTTCTACAAGTTATTTTCTTGGATTGTTATCCATGTTTTTAGAGTCACTTATAAAAATCACTTTTGTTTTTGCTAAGACAATATCACTCAACTATCAATATTTTTTCTCAAAATCACTAAATATCTCAAAAGTCTCCTCCTCTTCATATTGACATGTCATATCAGTAAACCATCATATTTTTAAATAATATATTTTTAAATAATAAAGATATTAACTGATCAAACTCATTTAACCAAAATTATAATCTTATTTTTTAAGACAAGTTACATTAATTTATTAAGAAAAAATTCTCATACTTAAGTATTTGTACTTTTTTTTTCTAGAGTTATTTTCTTAAATGGTCATTCGGGTTTTTATATATAATTACTTACAAAGATTAGTTGCTTTCTAAAGAAAATAATATCAACAAATTAAATAAGTTATCCATAAATTTTAATTTGCATGTAAAATAATATGGTAAAGTTTAAGTGTGGTAAAGAGTTCCTAAGCATGAAAATAAACTAATGCATTTTTTTTTTCAAAAAAAATAAATAATAAAGGTATAATTTTGGTTAAATGAGTTTGATGAATTAAATGATTTATTAATTAAAGAAAAATGAGATTTTAGTGACATGGCAAGCCAACTAAGAGAGAAGAATAATTTTGAGGTGTTTAGTATATTTTGAGGAAAACGGAGATAGTTGAGTGATATTGTGGTCCTAAATAAAACATAAGTGATATTTGAAGGAAATTCCCAAAACATGAGTGACTATTTAGGGAATTCACTCAGTTTATCTTAAAGCTTCATAAGATTTCTTCATACTAGAAGTAGATTGTAATGTCATCTAATAATTGGATGTAAGCTATTTTAACTAAAAAGTTTATATTGACAATGTCAGGTACTTGATTGAATTATTTTGATATTTTGCTTGTACACTTCGATCAACTTTCTTTTTAAACTTTATTTTTGTAATGTGTCTAAATACCAGGATGGAGTTTGTCCAGTGTATCTATTCGTGCTGGTCTGGAGGGTGCAGTTTTGCAAGGCCGAACCCAAGTATTGTCTTCAGAAGAAGCTAGTTTACTTGGAGTACCTGGGGCAACTATACTACTTGATGGAGGTTGAATCCTGATGTTCTTATTGTTGTTCATGCACTCGTGCATGTGTATATTATATGTGTTACATGGCCGTGCTTTAATATAATGTTTTTCATCTGTTATCAAGAATTGTAATTGTCAGTCTCTTGCAAGTGGATAATATGATAACGAATAAACATTTTCAGCACATACGAAGGAATCTGCCAGGGCTTTAACAAACACATTGCAGATGACCTTTCCGAAGGCAAAAATGGTTCTTGTGGTTGCTATGGCGAATGACAAGAATCATCTAGGTTTTGCAAGAGAGCTACTCTCAGGTTTGACCAATTTTGGATTTCTTTGTCACATGATCCATATCCTTTTTTAGCTGATGACTTCCTAGATGACGTACAAATTTAATCTTTCAATTATAGCTTAGCTGTAACCTGAAGATTGTGCAGTAGTTTTGTTGTCAATTTGACCTCTTTTGCGTGTTTGGTACCATTACTTTGCAACTAAATACTTGTCCTAAAACTATTACTGTTTAGAGTGCTTAATGAAGAATTGAACGATAGTGAATTACTCTGGAGAGCAATGTCTTGGGACAAGTAGAAGTAAGACATGATACATTGCATGTTTAAACCCTATAAGAAGAACGAAGGCGAAGATTTGACAGAATTGTGATTCCTAAACGAATACAATATGGACATCTGGACTTGGTCTTTTGAGTAGAATGGCATGCTAGATGAATGCAAAACATAGAGTTAAAACAATAATGATTTTAGATGGAGGAGTTTACAGGAATGTTATGTGATAAAAAGATACTTGAAACTATTTTGAAACAATGCTGTTATATGGCTATGAAGGGTTGGGTCTCCAAGCCTAACATATCCACAAGATGTGTATGTTTATGGAACGCAGATGTTAAAAGATAGATTTGTTGCCTCCTTTTAAGATGAGTCAGGATTAAAGAAGATTATAACCAATAACATCCGATAGAGGGTTCAAATGGATCATGCAGGTTGCTGCGATGGCTTTTTAATGTCCCACATAGACCCATATGCACCGGCTTTTGGTGGTGTGATAATCGGAGGTGCTTAAAAGGGATGGAGTAAGTTAAAATTTGGATGGATGAAATGAACAAGTCCTGCAACTGCGAGAATGTTGCAATGAATATCGGGTTGTTAAACCTAAAATATCCATAAGATGAATGTCATAAAAATGTGGATATTAAAGATGGATGTGGTCATAAAGATTGGACAGTATCAAAAATGATGATGTATGATAAAGAGTTCAAGTGGCAGACACAGAGAATATATTAGAGAGGTTTGTCTGAGATAATTTTGTTATGTCCTATATAGACTTCATATCTCTGTCTGGAGTGGAGATGTGACAGTATGATAACTGAAGGTGCTAAAAGAAAAGCGGATAAACCTAAAATCTAAGTTGCGTGGACTCTTCACTTTTGATGGCACACCCGTGTCAGCTTCTCCCAAGAACTCTACTTTTGGAGAATCTGGCACGCACCCGCGTAACATGGAATGGAACTAATGACTTACAACCTTTCAAAGTGAATGTGAACTTAGCTAAAAACAGAATACAAATGCAGTAAAATATTTCATATAGATGAGAGCTGCTACTTGGGATAAAGGTGTAGTTATTACATTTACATTATGTTTGGTCTTAACAAGAGTTGTCCCTTTGCGAACTTCAGCTAAAATAGGTTGGTCTTAACAAACATTTTTTTGTCTGGAACTTTTGTATGTTACTCTAGGAGTAAGTGCGATATTTAGATAATCTTAGTTCATAAGCTCCCAGTTCTATTTGTTTTCGGAATGGAATAGAGTCATAGACCCAAATAGAGTTGAATAATTATGAAGAATCATAAAACCAATCTTAGCTAGTTCGGATTTATGGCATGGTTGACTAGTCGATTGATTTCGAAGACAGATTTGGGATGTGATTTTTAGTTTTTCTTCCTGTACCGGAAGCACAAACTTCTGAAACTCATTATTAGGTTTTTAAGGTTAAAGAACTTATTACCTTAGAGCACTATCAGTATTCTTTTTGGCTTTACGAAGATGTTGTATTATTCCTGTTTGTCGCACAACCTTCTCTTGTTAAAAAAAAAAGCCGCACAACCTTTTAATCAAAATGACTTCTTGCTCTATTTGTGCATTTTTCTATGTAATAAGTTAGGCCTAAATGTGAGGTATCAGATTCTTTCCATGTAGGGAAGTTTATAAAGTCAGTTTATTTAGCTTCTCTTGGTAAAAGACAACTTGTAACTGTTCAATTTTAGGAAGGTAGATATTTCTTTAAAGGTACATATTTCCTTAACGCGACTTAAACTGGAAATAAAGTAATTGATATTGAGACATAAGGAGTACTAAAAGCAGCAAAATTTTCCAAATATGTAACATTGTTCACTCTCTTCTTACTTTTGGCTATTTACATGTTTTAGGTTACTAATACAAACAACTAATGTGAGTTCTAACTGAAATGTGAATTATCAGCTTTGTAATATTAGAGTTTGTCTAGAACATTACACTTGCATTTTACATGTTTTATGGAACGTGATAGTTTTATTGTAAATGAGTCCCCACTAAGACAGCCATTTCTTTTGGCAGTTGGGAATTTGGATGCTGTATTTTCTACAGAAGTTGACATCGCTGGTGCTAAATTAAGGCTGACTTCAGCATCTTTATTGAAATGTGCTTGGGCCAATGCTTCGAGAGAGATGAATATGAAGGTTCTTGACCTCAAAGTTGCAGATAGTGAGGATGAATCCCTTCAAGCTGCAGGGATTGTGGAATCTCAAAGCATTTTACTTGCGGAGGGATCATTATTGGCTTGTATTCGAGCTGGTTTTAAGATCCTCAGTGAAAGAACTGGAGAACAACCTGGAATTATAGTAGTCACTGGCTCTTTGCATATAGTTTCCGCTGTTTTGGGCTACTTGGACAGCTGACTCCTCCTATTTGGTAAGAAAATTTCCATTTTGGGTACTATTCTGAAAACATCTGATATAGAATTTTACTACTAATTAATTTAAGGTGAATGAATTTGTCAAATAGTTGTCAATGTCAAATGAGCTGGGATTGATTATATGCATTTTCTGCATCAATTCTACTCATCTATTAAGGTCTTTTTATTGTTGAATCACTTGTAAAAAGAAGGTCCATTTTTACTACTTTCATGCACACCAGTGTCTTCAGGCCTTATGATTTAGCAGTGCTTGTTCACTCTAAACGATACTAAAGATGTTGTATTTTGTTAGGGAAGAATTTCCCGGTTTACATGCTTGCTACTATAAAATGGCATTATGTTGATAGTAGTCAGTCATGTAATTCTATGAGCTATTTATTTATGCTCATATAAAGCCTTGCCAGAGCCCCTTGATGAGTTAAGAGTTGTAAAATGAGATTGATTATGAGGGCTCTTTGCAAAAGTTGGATAGCTCAACTGTGGATGACTGGATAATTCCTTGGCTCTCACTTTGCTCGTGTTTACGATAATGACAGGTGGTTGAATATGTTGTTGAACCATGGCAGGAATAAAAGCATACTTGTCGTATTATTAGCAAACTTTTCAGTGGAACTACCATTTAATTTGATTGGACAAAATGAATGTCACTCTACTTATTTAGTAGTAGTAGTTCTTGAATAGGTTAGGGATGGCCATGAGAGGATATTTATTGAATTGCACAATCATTTTTCAAACACTACAACAGAACATGCATTTAGATTGGAGTTAATTGTAGGCAAACGTCGTTATAATTCGTATAAACAACATAAAATCCCATCATAGAATCTCGCATGTGCTTTCTCTCTCCCAGCTTTAGAAAAATACATATATACGTTACTACAATGTATGAGGTAATTGTTTTGCCTACAATTATGGAAATAAAATCTGATACCATTATTTTCTCATACAATTAACTCCAACAATTAATGTGTTGATTTTATGGAGGCTTGAAAATAGGAACTACAATATAAATTTAAAAAATTCCTGAAACGTTATCACAATTGTTTTCCTTGCAATTGCGTTTTTTGTTCTAAATGTCCCAATAATTTCTTCCCCAAAATAATTCTTTATATCTTTTTTAAATTTTCCGTTGCATGAGCTACCAATATGCAATGGGTGAGCCGGAACATTGTCAATACAATATCTCATGCCCTGACACAATAATATATATTTACAAAATCATCAGAACTATTACAACAAAATTAAATTACAATGAAAAAGGAAAAAAAACACAAAAAAAGGGAGCAACATATCAGAGACTACCAAAAACGAAACAGAACACAAAAGAAGGGAGCAACATATCAGAGACTACGAAAAATAAAACAGATAAACTTAATACAATAGTTCGACATGATGTATGCACCTTATACATAGTACGTCTATATATAATGTTATCATGAAAATTAATATAAAATATAAATTTTCTAAATGTATAATGTAATTTTATACATATTATAAGCATGCCCCTGCACGCAGGCCTTTCCTTTTTCAGCATTTCTCACGTGCAAAACTCTCCCAAGTTTGACTTGGTCCTTTCCTTTTTCAGCATTTCTCACGTGCAAAACTCTCCAAGTTTGTGAATTTGACTCCGTCCTTTGGAGAAGAATATGGCAAGCATTGGAATGGCAGCTATGGATAGCTCTGGAAATTTGCTTCAAGCCCTTGGCTCCCTACTTCAATTTGTTGGGCAGACCATCATTGCAGAAGCGTTTGCAATTCGGATTGCATTGAAAAAAGCTCAAGAAAAGGGATGGACAAAGGTGCAGATTTTATCAGACGCAAAGAATGTAGTGGACATGGTTATGAAGAGGAGTGTAGCTTCATGGAATAGATACCACGTGCGAAGATATATGGAAGCTAATGAGGATGTTTGAAGAAGTTTCAGTTATATATATTCCTAGATCTTAGAATATAATAACGCACAATATGACTAAATTTTCTCTTACATTGGTAGACAGATTAGTGTGGACTTCTTGCTTTCCTTGTTGGATTGTCAAAAATGCTTCTACATCTTTTAACTCTTTAAATTCGACTTTGCGTTAATAAAATAAGGGTTTTGGTTGAAAAAGAAAAAAAAACAGTCCTTTCCTCTTTCAGCATTTCTCATGCACAATACTCTAAAAAATGTCACACTTGTAAGTTCCCACACTATTATTTCAAAAAAAGAGTAAAAACAACATACGGTATAACTGTTAATCTATACTATGGTTTGGTACTACCATAGTAACAAATGAAAAGATAGTGGAAGAATAAATAATAGTTTGGATTAAAAAAACAATTTAACATAAATGAGAGTAATTGCAGAAAAAAGAATGTTTGAACAAACTGTACAAAGCCTCGAATTATAATGTAGATACCAAATTAGCAATATTTGACGCGTAACATTTTATCAAGGAATGAGACTTAATTTGATATTTGAGTTTTTTAATATGTAATCTGTAAATGGGGTTTCTAATTAATGAAATTAAAGTGGCATACTTTATCTAATTTCTCGTCATGCAAAATGTATCACATTTTACTTTTTCTTGTTATTCCTCCTATTGTGTTCGGTTTTAGTCAACTTAGTATATATACCTCGTAATTAATTAGGTTAATTAAGATCAAAGATCTCTTCACGTGGGTCCATTTAAAGTTCTGATATACGTTACTTGAGAATTCAAAACAACATTTCTATCTCCATATTTATGAGATTATACTTGACATATCATTATTATTATTAATTTACAGGTTGATCACACATCATTTTCTTTTATTGTTCATTTCTTAATTATTATTTTTTTGGGTAAGGGAGATGAGGGAACAATATTTATTGATTTTTTTTTTTTAAAGGAAAATGATTAAGTAGAATCTTGGAGATCGATGTATAAACTAATGCCTCATTATTTTGTTCTTTAATATAATTAATACATACATAAGATGATCCTAAGGATCGGAGGCACAGATCCACTTAATATGCCAGCGATGGAGGCCAAACTGAAAGAGTTCTTTTGTTAGGTTGTAAGAAAATTATAGTTGAAAATCAACTTATAACTAATCATATTTACAAAAAATTAGAATATAATTTTTTGAAAAGTTTTGGGGCAACAATTTCCTAAAAAATGAAATACTGAAAATCAATAAGGATCCAATTCGTCGGGCAAGTATAATGATCAACTAATCATTAAGAACTACCAAATTCCTAGAATTGATTTCATTATATTAAGGCCCGTTTTGATATGATTTCAAATTTTAATTTGAATTCAAATTAGCAATACTAAAGATAATGGACGATTGAATAATAGTCACTAATTAATTAATTTTTTTGTGTGCTTCACAAATTGAAGGGGTCAACATACAATAACAAAAATTACGAAATTATTGTATGTTGACTTAATTATGTATAGCATTGTTGATGAACTTAATAATGTGGCTTTATCTAACGGAGCATAATAACAAAATTACAAATATCCACGTGTTTGTGCCCTTTTTAATCAGCTCCTCCTATTTCTTTTGGGTTTTAATTAGTCAACTTGATTGGTCTGCCAACGTCAGTTTAGAATATTGCAAGTTAATAATCTAAGATTTCTTCACATGGTAAATGCCAAGTTTATAACTAAAAAATCCCAAGTTGATGAGTTTTGGGTAGTTCACAGTTTTTCTTTCTGATTCTTTTTTCTTTTTTTGGTGGCTTAAAAATACTTTTGAAATAGTTCAAAAATGTCCCTCGTTAAATTTTTGGTTCAAAAATACTTCTTCATTAAATATTTGACTCAAAAATACCCCTTCCTTTAACGAAATTCGGAAAAGGATCAAAAATACCCCATAACTATTTAAAATGTCTCAAAAAATATCCTTCTGTTAAATATTTGGCTCAAAAATACCCCTCCCTTTAACGAAATTCCACCTAAATAAAAAAAATCACGTGACTATGCCACATTACCATCCACATGTAAAATGTTAGTATTTTTTAATTATATGACATTCCTTTCTTCTTTATTTTTATTTTTATTTTTTTACAAAGCAGTGAAACGGAAAAACCAAAAAACCAAACTTTTGTTAATTACTTCATTAGTGTTTTAAAAGTTCTAGATTTTTTTTCACTTTTTCATTAGTGTTTTAAAAGTTCTAGATTTCACTTTTTCATTAGTGTTTTAAAAGTTCTAAATTTCATCTTGTTATTGTCGTTTGGGATGAGGGACAGCTTGATCTTGATCTGATGTTGACTCGGAGGAGAAGTTAGAATTTTAATTTTTAAGCTAGCAAATGTTGATGTACTAATAATTGAGTTGAATTTACTACATACAAATTCTTTTTCAAAATAAATGAATTCCTTTTAACGCTTGTTTAATCATTCGAAATGAATTCAATTTTCTAAATTCAGTTTTGATGAATAATCTTATTATTTTTAGAACAAGTTTAAAAAGAAGTAAAATGATACTTAATATTGATAAATTATTCTTTAATTATGCCATTCATTAACTTTTTGAAGATGTGTGTCACATTTAAAGATTCATTAATTTTAGATTAGAGGAGGTATTTATTAAATCATTTTAAGATAAACATTTTGAGTAAAAGCTAGCAAAGCCAAACACATCTTTTGAGTAACTAATTTGAAGTTTAGTTTGAAATTTGTTACTTTTATGAGTAAATCTTAATTTTAATTTTTATACTAGCCTAATAATTAATGGGTTTATCAGTTTAATAAGACTCTTTTGTTGGATTTCACACTTTTAAACCTATTAACAGGAAAAAACTTATTTTTTAGATGATCAAAGGAATTTGATAATAGCGATGTTACATTTAATAAATTTTTTCAAAAAAAATATTATGTAACCACCGTTTGTTTACTTTGATTAAAAATTTAAAAATCGTGTAAGTTTTGTCCGTTTCACTGACGTTTTTAAATAAAAATAAAAATAAAGAAGAAAGGAATGTCATATAATTAAAAAATACTAACATTTTACATGTGGATAGTAATGTGGTATAGTCACGTAGTTTTTTTTTTATCTAGGTGGCATGGTTGGTGAAATTTTATTAAGGAGAGGGATATTTTTGAGTCATTTCAGACAGTTCAAGGGTATTTTTGATCCTTTTCCGAATTCCGTTAGAGGGAGGGGTATTTTTTAGCCAAATATTTAACGGGGGGTATTTTTGAGCCAAAAATCTAACGAGGGACATTTTTTTAGTTATTTCAGATAGTTTAGAGATATTTTTGAGCTTTTTCCGTAAATTAAAAGCAACTATTATTATTGAGCATCAATTCCAATAAGTTGATCGATTATATAAAATCTAACCAACTATTTTCCTTATATAAAATCATCTAGACTAACATTATATAAATTAAAAACAATTTAAAAAAAACAGAAGTAAAAAGATTTCCTAAAAAGTATAGGTCGTGAAATTAATCTATCAGCAGTAACTAAAACATATTCATACGCAAATAATTGATATCAATCTATAAATATTTTTCTTTTCTTTTTGCTCTATCTATTTACATTGATTTTAAGATCATATATAGTTGTAGATTTTTTGAGATAACTTCCTTTTATGTATTTCATAGCTGTACAAATCGGTAGGGGCGGAGCCAGCTCTTTGATGGGAGGTTCATGTGAACCTACTTTGACTGCAAAATATATTATTTATACATGATTAAAATTATCTTTATGTATTTATAGTAGATATTGAATCTCTTTCGACTAAATTTTCTTCAAATATTGAACCCCTCTGAATTGGTACATATCTCGATGTAATACCTCTAGGGGAGGATATCTAGCATGTTACTCACATGAACAAATAGCTAATATTTGCGCAAGTCATGTAAAATATGTATATTCTTTTAAAATATTTACTGAATATTTATAAATATTTGATTGTGAACTTAATTATTATTGTGTATATATATTAACTTGAAGTTATTGTAGCAACCTCTAAACTTCAAATCTTTGTATCCGCCTCTTAATATCTCTCATATTATTTCATTCGTTGGCACACCACCGGGAAAATCGCTAATCTCCAAAAATATTCACGTTGAAATTTGGCTAATTAGTGAGGATTTTTTGATGAAAAATCTATCGAAAACGATATTAACAAACCACATTAAATTAAGATTTCCATTAAAAATTAACGATTTTGAAATATTGATTATACATGTTAGTGGAATGGGAAGAAGGCACCAGATCCACTTAGCATGCCAATTATGGAGGATTTGCAAGACTAACAAATGAAAATAAAACTACAATTCCATTCAAAATTTATACTCCCTGTTAGTTGGAACTATAGATTTGACACACCCAGTAAAAAAATTAATAAATAGAAATACGTTTTACATATTTATTTTTATATGTTTTTTAAAGTCCAATAATTAATGCAATGTCACATTAAAATTTGATATATATTACTCCATCCAATGCATTATATCTAGAATATTGAGTATTTATAGTTGAAACTAGTAATAATCATTTAATTTTGACTCTGAGAACTGAGATCGTTTATGAACCATTCAATAATTTTGAAAATTGTGAATGTATTTAGGGCCCGTTTGGCCATGGATATTTTTTTCTTTTTTCCGAAATTTTTTTTGGAGTTGGAAATTGTGGTATTTGACCATGAAACTTTGAAAAACAATTTCGGAATAAAATTTCGAAAATGGAAAACAATTTTTTGTTGTTTTCCCTTTTTTCCACTTCCAATTTCAACTTCTATTATTATTACATATAACCCCAATGTTTAAATTTTTACACAAACCCTTCTTATTAAATAAATTCCGAAATTTTTTTAAAAAGATCAAATCCAATAAAATAATTAATTCAAGTGAAAATAATTAAGAATTTTCATCAACAAATTTAAGAATATATAAAATATATTTATATCTATCAATCATATTTATCAAAATATATTTTTCTCTATTTAATCGATTATGGTTAGATAAACTTATTTAGCTTGTGATTGTGATATTTTTATTCAAATTTTAGAAGAATAACAATCATAATAATTAGTTTGTTGTTAATTATTTTATCAATTGAAGACATATAAATTATTTTCTCAACATTTGGTTATATGTTAGTAGGTAAATTAGTAGTTGGGTGATTTTGATAATTTTTAAAAGTTGAAGGCATAAAATCATATTTTAAAAAGATTTTTCAAAAGTCTAAAAAAAAAAATTCAAAAAGACATGGCCAAACACAACTCCAACTCCAACTTCATCTTCAACTCCAACTCCAACTTCATCTTCAACTCCAACTCCAACTCCGAAAAAAAGTAATTTTCATAGTCAAACGGCTATGTATTCCTATCAATAATAAAATGAAAAAAAATAACGGAAAATATATATATAAAAGAAAAAATCTTTTTGGCCATAATTTTTTTGCCACAATTTGATCACAATAGAAAAAAGTTAGGTTCACATTATAAACTAGTTAACCTTTTGAAATTTTTACCATGGGTGGAAATTTATTTGAGGAAAGGCTCATAAGACTATGTAAGTCTTTTCATAATTGTGGCCAAATTTGGACTGAAAAATTATGATCATTTTGCACTATACTCTTGATTTCAAAACTTGAATAATTAAATTAAAATAAATATTTATAAAAAATAAAAAAAAAGATCAATTAATACAAAAGAAGGGAGTGTGTGTGTATATATATATATATATTGCCTGTTCCGACACTTTCTCCTCATTGTTCGAATTTTATGAAATAGGTAACTAGTAGCGAGTGTAAGTGTATATTTTTATATTCATCGAAACTGTTTTCGACATTTGAAACACCAATCTTAACCTAACGTGATTTCGATATTCCTCAGCGTCGGTAGTCGGTAGATTGTTTTGCTTTTATCTCAATCTAGAAAACTAGAAATATAATATGAGAAAAAAGAGTTTATAGACCCTTCCAAGTTTTTAATTAAAAAAGGAGGATAAGTGGATTTCACAATGTCCCCAAGTTAAAAAAATAAAGTCGCTTGAACAATTGGGGTAGTTATTCGATAACTGTATTAGTTGTCTCAATAACTTTGCACAGTTGTCAAACAACTATCAAAGTTGTTCAACAACTTGCAAAGTTTTTGGAACGAAATATTAAAAAAAAAAAAAAATTGAAAAAAAATTTATCCCTTTCACCTAATTTTTAAAACTTGAAGGACCCTCAATTGGAAAACTTATTTGTCCCTTTTAATCTAAAGTCCCGAAACATATAATGTATGTTTCTAAATTTTAATATCGCTATGAATATGAATTGAAAACTTAATTAGTAGCCCGATTGGTCAAGCTTATTTTTCTAAAAGTATTTTTTTTTTTTCAAAAATGCTTTTAGGGAATACTAAAAGTTGTTTGCATAAGCTAAAACAAAAACAATTTAAAATTTTGGTCAAACATTAATTCCTGCTCAAAAGTATTTTTTTAAAAAAATTATTAGCTAAACACAAACTGTTTCTCACTAAAATTATTTTTTTTAAAAAAAAATTCCTAAAAAAAAAAATCTTCTCAAAATAACCTCATTTTATAAGCGTCGACAAAAGGCGAACTCGTAACCAAAATGAGCCACGGAATTAAAAAATTGACCAAATATAGGTCATCTATTTAAAAAGTTACTAAAATAGGCTAAAAGTAATAATTTATTACGTTTTTCACTTTTTGTTAACGATCAACTAACGGAGTTGACTTTTACAAAAACGTAAGAATTTCTTACGTTTTATACGATGATTGAAGAAAAATAATATAGTGAGTTGTCCAATCTGTAATAAATGCATTTTTAGAAAAATGTAGTAGTGTACAACATAATTTTTACCTACATTGTTTGCTTTATTAACGTGACCCGCTTTTAAAAAATTATCCACATTGACCGACAGCTTGACTTTGCTTTTAGTTTCTCTTAGGAATTCTTTTAGGTTTTTCTTTCCCCATTTTTACTCTAGATTATGTAAATTAGGAATTTTTATATAAAAAATTATTATGTTTTACACAAAACAAATATTGCTTTCTCTATTTCGAAATAAATAAATTGTTGGAGTATTTATTGGTGTTTTAAAATAAAAGAATCGTTGAATTTTTTTTTGATATTTACCCTTATAATTTGACAATCAATTAACTTTTGAAAAGACATTACCAAGGTTAGTTTTTTCTTTTTTTTGATAAAAATAGAAAGTTATGTTAAATTTATGTCTCTAATACTTTTTTCTTAATTTGTGTGTTAAAAAAATAAAGTCGTTTGAACAATTGGGATAGTTGTTCGACAACTGCATTAGTTGTCTCAACAATTTCGCACAATTGTTGAACAACTATCAAAGTTGTTCTACAATTTTACAAAGTTGTTGGAACAAAATATTTAAAAAAGAAAATGAAAAGAAATTTGTTCCTTTCACCTAATTTTTAAAACTTGAAGGACCCTCACTTAATTGAAAAACTTGTTTGTCCCTTTTAATTCCTGCTTAAAAATATTTTTTTAAAAAAATTATTAGCCAAACACAAACTGTTTCTCATTAAAAATTTTATTTTTTTTTAAAAAAATTTTCCTGAAAAAAAATATTTCTCAAAATAACCTCATTTTATAAGTGTGGACAAAAGGCTATAGGTAGAAAGACAAAGTACGCAAGTAGAGACAAAAAAACTATAATATATGATTTTTTTGCTTTCGATTCATGCATCATGCATGAACGACGATATTACTGTATTTATTGACACCGACTTTAATATTCTTTTATACCCGATGATTAAAATTATTTATGTTTTACTTATATATTATCCTAATGGTTTTCTATATATGGGCTCGTTTATAATTTACGCCCACGACAAATTATATGCAGATATAAAGTAACAGTAGACAAGCGAAATTTAGTAAACAGATAACATAAATCTTTAATTCTGCTTGCTTAAAAAATAAGTCAATTGCTGATATGTTTAATTAATTATCGTTAGGAGCTAGAATTTTCTCTAAAGAAATTCAAAATATATACAAAAATAAATACAAGAAGAAGTAAAAAGAATTCAAAGTCTACTATATATACATAAAAAATAATTTTAAATATATATAAATAATATAATTTTTTATCGAAGGAGGCTCGAAAAAAACCACTCGACTCTAATTTATTGTATTACTACAAATTATAAGTTCGATGTCTGAGCAGTTGGGCACCGGCAAATTAAAAGGCATTTATTCTATCAAATACATGACTATATATCTATCAATTTAGTTGATGTTGAATTTCTTTTACTACTAGTTAACAGGACGGTCACAACATTGACCTACTAGAAATATACGGTAAAGCTAAAAGTATGATTATAATAAGTCTCATAAATTTGGATAGTATTAGTTAAAAATACGAACTATAAAGTCCAAAACTTTGAAGTGGTCTACCATTAACAATATCCTAATATTATATACACTCCCACGAGGATGCAATAACGACACAATAACAAGTTCTCTAGTTCAAACTAAATTAGATTAAGTAATGATTTCTTAAGATGAAAGCTAGAATTTTCGTGGTATATAATATATATGGAGTCAAAAGTGCGTAATCTTATAGTTACGGTTCTTAGTTTCTACAGAAATTAATAATATTACTATATTTTTACTTTGTTGTAATGAGTATTTCGACTTGGGCAAAACCACTCTTCCAAGTTCAAGCAATATTTTAAGTAATAAGTTCAAGCAATATTTTAAGTTAAGTCTACTTTTTTAATTCATTTTGTTTAACAACATTTGGATGTGCTTATAATTTATTTAACACTACTTTCTACAGAAACAAAATAATCCATGTGATCTACAATAAGTGTCATTTAAGGTATTGTCACGCATATATTAACAAATTATTTAGTAGTAATCATATGAATTACTTGGTTAAATTATTCTTCGTCTATCATCAAATCACCTTTTTTTTTTCCTCTCTCGGTTCTTTTTAGATTATTTATTGAAGAAAAGATAAATTCGAGAAGAAAAAATCAGTATCTTATAAATTTCCGAAGGACTTATTTTAGAGTACACCTATTTGGTAAAAATACTATTACAGCACTCATTTTGAATAAAAGAAATATTATTACAGCTGATTATCTCTTTTTTTAAAAAAAAATAAAAAATATAATACCCAATATTTATCTTTTTTTAAAAACGAATAATTTTTTGATTAATTTGTACTGTTACCCAGTATATAGTTATAAAATAGTCATTTCACACTAAAATATTTATGTGCATGATACACTGCTTATCAATTTGGTACCCAAAACAATATATTACCCTGCATTGGTAACCCATCTGTAATCTCTACTATACTACTGCTAATATAGCTTCTACGTATGTAGTAATCTATTAATATATATGGTATGTCCTATTATTCAAAAAAAAAAACAAAAGAGTTTTCCTTTTCAATCACCAAGCTATAGGTCTGCTACATACTAATACATCAAAAAATTAATAGGTGGTGGAGATTTTCCATCCACACCAATTCTATGGAGCCAGGGGCAGAGTTAGCAAGATTCCAGGCCCTTACACATGCTAACACAACCGGTAGCTATTGAACCTTTTTGAACTCTTCACGTGTGTATTTTTTATATTTCGAATTCTTTAATAAAAACTCTAACTTCGTCGTCACCGATGGAGTCCAATTTAAAGTTAGTTTGTTAAAAAAGAAAATTCGTCCTAACTTCCTTTCCTTTACAATTATTAATATTAATATATCAACTCTGTGTTAAAACATCAACATCAAACGAGTAACGGATCTTATCAGTTTTCTTTGTAGTTTTCCTCGTATAGGAAGTGGGTCACCATTCAACTTGCAGCATATGGCAAAACTTTTTGGCCGGTTAGAACAAGTTTTCGTCGAGCTAAAAATATTCATTTTCGGATAATTAAGGTGTTTGATTATTTTTGTTAAGAAGTAAGTAATAGAAAAGTAAATTTAAGAAGTTTGGTCAAATTTCTACTTTCCTTCTTCATATTTTATGTCTTAATTTGATCTCACACTAAATAATAAAAAATATTTTATTCATTTCAATTTACATGACTCATTCTCTTTATTAGTCAATTTTAAGAAAAATGACATATTTTTATATTTTATACTTTAATTTAATTTTAAAATACTTATTTTATTTTTATTGAATAATTTATAGTCACACTCGGAAATAGCCTTGCTACCTCTCTGGAGATATAGTGATATGAACTGCTTACCCTCTACATCCCACTGTGTGAGAATATGCTGGATTTGTTGTTATTGTTGTTGTAACTTATAGTCACACAGACATCTGTTACTTATTTTATGTCACAAATTTCAAATATTTTTTTAAAATTTTTTATATTAAATCAAACTAACTTATACAAATTTAAATTAAAATGTGGCCGAAACGACACTTTGAAATCTTGTAATCTTTATTCTAAAGAGTATAATACATCAAACAGAAAATTGGCAGCCGTCACTCTCCTATAAAAATCTGGTTATCTAATTTCAGGATAATATTGATTTCACTTTAAAAAAAATATTAAGAGGTAATAAGATCTCCCAAAAAAATTATCTACAGCTCCTCTAGGCTATACACTTGTGCCTTTTTTTTCCCCTTTATTATATTCCGGTGGACTGTGGACATATAGGACCATAGGAATCAAAATTAATTAATAATAGTATAAATAACATAAATATTAATTTTTTTTTTAAGTAATTAAATTCTCTCTTACTTTTTTTAGTTGCTTTACTTTTTCTTCCTATTAATATACATAACATAACATAATCGATATATACATAACATTTTATGTATATGTTGAAATTTTTATAATATATATAGGGAGTTAAAATTTTTTGTAATATTAAAAAAATAAGTTGTGTATTTGTGTAATTTTTAGATTAACAATATGAATAATTATAGAAAGAACTTTATTAGTATTGTATACTGCCAATTCTTTTCTTCTTCGCATATTTCCACGTCTCTTCCCCCTCTCTGCTTGCTTCTATAAATAATCTTTATTTTTTACCATTTTCCCATCAAATTCAATTTTCATCATTCCCCCTAGGCTCTATCTTTTTTCCAACACAATAAACTAAAATAAAAGAATTCCTTTGTTAACTTGTTCACTATTTAATTTCTTCCTGAATTTTTTCAGTTTGACACCAAAAATATGACGGGGTTTTTCTCTTCATCCAAACATTCATCACCTCCACATTCTTCTCATAAATTAAGTGAGACTTTAATGGAGGACACTTTAAAGAACGTTGAACCAATTATTAGAAGATGGGATCTTGATGGGTCCAGTTCTAATCTTTTCCAAGATAGAAGAGCAGAAGTTAAGCAGTTTCTTGACGCTGTAATTGACTTACAACATGCCATGCAATTTGTTGTCAAAGAAAGTTCAAGCTCCCAATTGCTTGTTCGACCTCAAAATCTCATGCAAGTCGCCATTAAAAGACTTAAAAAAGAGTTTCACATCATTTTGTCTAGAAATCGATATTTCCTGGAGACGGAAAGTGTGTCAAGAGGATCTACAAGGTCTAGTGGTTCGGATGAAGATCAAGGTTCTGAAGATGATACTGCTGAGATTGAAGCTCGCTTTGCCGAGGTTTCGATTGATGAAGGTGAAAAGGTTTCTGTAGCTACGGATCTGAAAGCTATTGCTGATTGTATGATTGAAGCTGGATATGGAAAAGAATGCGCCAAGATTTACGAACTTAATCGAAAATCCGTCATTGATGAGACATTGTATTACTTGGGTATTGAAAGTTTTTGCATTTCAACAGTTCAGAAAATGGACTGGAAAGTTCTGGAGAAGAAAATCAAGATCTGGTTGAATGCGGTTAAGGTTGCTGTTATTACACTATTTCACGGCGAGAGAATTCTCTGTGATCAAGTATTTTCCTTATCCGACAAAATCAGAGAATCTTGTTTCACTGAGATTGCTAAAGACAGTGCTGTAACACTATTCACTTTCCCTGAAATGGTGGCGAAATACAAGAAACTATCTCTGGAGAAAATGTTCCGTATTCTCGACATGTATGACTCAATTTCTGAACTATGGAGCGAAATCGAAATGTTATTCGGATTCGATTCTACTTCCGTTGTTAAATCTCAGGCGATGACCGCTATGACCAAACTCCGAGATGCTGCTCGAGCTATGCTCTCGGAGTTTGAGTCCGCAGTTAAGAAAGACTCATCAAAAGTAACGAGCGGTGGTGGCATTCATCCTCTAACACGTTACGTGATGAACTACCTTATTTTCCTCAGTGATTACAGTGGACCTATCTCCGACATCATCGCTGATTGGCCGGCGGTGGTAAAGTCACCGTTGCCGGAATCTTACCTATTGAGTCCAATTGCCGATGAAGGCGACGGTACGGTTTCCGTTAGACTAGCATGGCTTATCCTTGTTCTTCTCTGTAAACTTGACGGCAAAGCTGGGTTCTACGGTGACGTGCCGTTATCCTATTTGTTCTTAGCGAACAACTTAAACTACGTCGTTTCGAAGGTTCGGGAATCCAGCTTGAAGCTTCTATTGGGATCCGATTGGCTTCCGACCCACGAAGCTAAGGTAGAACAATACATGGCAAATTACGAGAGAATGGGTTGGAGTAAAGTGTTGACGTCACTGCCGGAGGATTCAACGGCTGAGATTTCACCGGCGGAGGCGATCGAGTGCTTCTGTAAATTCAATTCGGGTTTTGAAGAGGCGTACCGGAAGCAAAGTTCGTGGGTCATACCCGACCCGAAACTCCGTGATGAAGTTAAAATTTCATTAGCGAAGAAGATTGTTTCGGCTTATCGGCCATTTTACGAGAAGCATGTTGGGAGTGTTGGCGGAGTGGAGTCAATTGTCAGATTTGCCCCTGATGATCTGCAAAATTACTTATCCGATTTATTTTATGGCACTGGTTTTTCAGAAAATGGAAGTACGACGGCACACGGGTCATCTTCACCATCAACTTCCACGTGGACATCTCCATCACGTGGACGTTAATAAATAATATATTTTTTTTATTTCAATTTATACGACATTGTTTAATTTTTGAGACGTATTTATTCCTATGTAGGCATTGTATAGAGTGAATGCAGACCAAAATTATTCTGTGATCATTTTTGTGTATAAGAAACAAAATTAATTTGTTCATTTTTCATTTTGCTTTGTACTTAAAAGTGATAATGATCCTTGTTTCTACGTTTTCTCATCAGAGAAAAGCTGGGTTATTTCTTTATTTTGAGTAGCTTTATTGAAACCAGAAATGATTTGTGCTAGCTCCAAGTTTAAATTTCCAGCTACTTGTTCTATGGTTTTTATTTGAACTGCAAACAACGTAACACTTCAAAAATTAACCAATAGTTTTTCTTGAATCTCTTTGCCTTTGCGGCTAAGAGAGAGTTGTTATTATTCGAGAATCTACTACACATGAATAGGCTAATAGACCTCCAAGGAGGAATCAGAGTCAAACGATAATTTTACGTGCTATAGTTTGATTTGAATGCTCTTGTCTTGTTAGTTGTAATTTGATATTGATGATGTGATCAATTCAAATAGAACAAGTCACAAACTTGGTGCCCACAATATTGGATTGGTAAGCAACTTGGTTCATTACGACAAGAAACGGATATGTTGTTTGTTTGTCTGAGTTGTAGACCATTCACAGGAACAATAAATGTTAAAAGTGCACTACGTTTACCACATTTGGCTTTCTGAAAGAGCCTGGTACAAGTGGGATTCGCATATTATATACATGCAGTTTCATTTGTCCATCAAAAGTCGATAATAGTTCTATTACGGAACGATAACAATTGTGAGTCGTGATAATCACCACAGGCAAAAATTGAATGATAATTTACTTGTCTGATATAATTATTTTTAGCTCAGAAAAATATAATTTGTTCGACCGTTCAAGTTTGAGTTGTTAAAAACATCTATTTACTAAGTTAATTCATTTTGATCCGTCTTATATTCAGTCCATTTAAAAATTAGATTGATATGTAGACTAAATTAACCGATGAGAATCTCCGTCAAATTATATTTTTGTTTGATAATGTTATGAATAACCATAATAAAGAAAAAAAGAGTTTTATTAATTAATGAAATAGATTATAGGAAAACAAACAAATAAATCAAAAATCATAAGAGTTAGACGGATTGAGTTATAATCCATTGCTTAGCCCATATTAACTCGATTGTTTTCAGCTCATGTAACCTATCTTTTGGATGGATTAGTGACTTGCTCATTGGTTCAATTCATTTAGATCTGTTCAAAATCAATCCAATCCTCATTTGACATCCCGACAAATAAATGACATCGGAAACTAATAAAGTAAGATAATTTATATGATAACTTTATATCAACTTTATTTGTTATAGTACTAAATATTTATATTAAAGTGAACAGAATTGTTCGAGTATTTGATGAGAATATGAAGTATTTTGGTGGTGGATGATGAGCAATATTTTGAATTAAATACTTCATGATTAAAGGTATGGCATCTTGAATTGGGCCCAGCCCAGGACAGGACCATTTTGGGTGTCTTAGCAGAACACATATTGTGAGTTTCAAGTTTATACCATCGAAAATGTTGTGCAGTGGATGAGACTGCTCCTCCCTTAACTAGAGGTTTCGGGTTTGAGCCCTAGATATGGACTTGATAGGAAGCATTACCCCCGAATGGATCCTATCCGGCGCGAATCCAGATTACCGGACTCCAATGAGAGTACCGAACACCTAACGAAAAAACAAAAAAAAGTTACAAGTTTATCATGCTGAGCTAGTATCTGTGCTTGGAGTTGGACATTTAGATGGATTAACACCAGAACAAGTATGGGATCTTGAATTGGGCACAGCTTAGCCCAAGACAGCAAATTGTATCTCATTATTGAGAAAAGTAAGAAAGATAAAATACAAGCTTGCTTTATAGAAAGATTAATTAATCATTTTTGTTTCAAAGTCAATTTATTCACATTTTTCCTTGTTCAAATTTCATTTTTGAATGAATTTAGACGATACAACTCTTATTAGTGAATGGTGTTTACCGAAAGTTACTCACTGAATTGGTTGGATGGTGTCTTTCATAAGAGTCCAAGGAGTTGATTTACTTTTTGGCATGCTTTGTTTGCTTTGCTCTTCTTCTTCGGACAGAACCGTCACTATATATTAAGACTCACAACACACACTTGTCCATGTCAAAGTAAATATTGCATCCCCCCCTCCCACTTGAGTTGACGTAGCTTGTCATGGAGATGCCATAAATTTATTCAAACTTCAAAATGACTTATTTTGAGAAACACTTTTATCAGTACTAACAATTTTCCTTCATTTATTTTTTAATTTAAAATGAAGTTGTAGGAATGTCTAGATTTGCACGTTATCATTTTTTAACCCAGAATAATTTGCTTGGTCAGCCATTGTTACTAATTACTTATTATTTTTTGCTACTACTTTTTAAAAGACTTACCTTATTTTTACGTCGTATATTTTTTGTTGGACATACTTATTTATCCAAGGCACAAGGTCAATGAGCATCTCATATCTGAATCAGCAGCTACGCACAATACATGTTATTGTTTGTAATAATTTGTAAACATATAAATTATTCAGATTCTAAAATTATTTGTCTGGTATATTATATGGATTTTGTTCATATATGTCATGGTTTGTTATTTGTTAGTTTCAGCCGTTTGAGAAAAAAATAAAACTATACCTCTTTTCTATTAATTCCTTTTTTGTACTATATCTATATTAGTTTAGGATAAAGAGGAATCGGACGCTTATAATCTATTGTTTTTATTCCATGGTTTTCAGTAATTGTCGGGTGATTTGTTCTAATTGATGTGTTAATCATATTAGTTATTTAGAACAATGATGCTCATCCTTCTTATCTTCATACGAGAAAACGAAATGTATACGCGGGAGGTGAGGTTGAGATGGTTTGGGGCACTGATGCCCTGGTTCGTAGGTGTGAGAGGTTGGCCTTAGATGGTTTCAGGCGGGATAGGGGTAGGCCGAACAAATATTGTAGAGAGGTGATTAGACGTGACATGGAGCAATTACAGCTTACTGAGGACATGATCCTAAATAGGAAGGTATGGAGGACGCATATTAGGGTAGAGGGTTAGTGAGTGTATGAATGAGTCATAGTCAGTAGTTAGGAGTGCTTTGGTGTTTGGCTAGTAGTCTTAGGGCTTTGTACATAGGTTGGAGCTTCTAGTTAGGAGGTTTGGGAGGAGGTGTCTACCTGTGGTTTGTTAGTATATAGTATTTCTTTGTGGGTGTTGTATCTCTGTTATTACATCTTGTTTCATATTTTGTAACGACTTTGTTTACTGTCATTTTGTCCTGAGCCGGGGGTCTATTGAAAACAGCCTCTCTACTTCTTCGGAGATACTGGTATGGACTGCGTACATTCTACCCTCTCCAGACCCCACTATGTGGGAATATACAGGGTTTGTTGTTGTTGTATATATGCATTATGTCGACGCTACTTGAAAATAATATAAAACAAATATTAACTTGAGATGTGCGATATTTAAATTCACTAGAATTTCATATTGAAATACTTATAGTCCAAATTATGACAATATATCTACCGGCGGAGTTGAAAGCGTAAAGATGTGTCATCTTTTTCGAAAAATTACTATGTACATGATAAATTCTCTTAGCGAAAGCTCTAACTAACCTAGAAAATAAACGAAAGCTTAATCAAAATTTAAAGTTAAGCCATTGCTAATACATGTTCCCTTTCGTGGGTTTCTAGATGATCTAAAGGAGATTTCAGAGATTGTCTTTATGCTAATAAATCTCAAATCATAGATATAAGAATCCATATTATTCCATTTTTACTTAATAATATATTAGGTGATGGGATGAGACGATGAGTTCTTGACCCCCACTTTTGTGTAATTGAAAACTGAAAAGGGGTGGATTACAGAATGCCCACATGCATCTAACTTTAAAGTTTGATTCTGTGGGGTATTTCTATTTTTTTTTCATCCCTACCACTATAATTTTGCCTACCCAAAGCCTTCATCACTAAGCAAAACAAAACATTTTCTTGCTTTTCATGTCCCTAAAATTATTATGTGTTGATTTTAACATTCATAGCTATTGTTTGATCTACTACTTGACCAAAGGATCCTCCAATACTCATATATTTGATTTGACATATTAAATCTTTAAGTAATAGAAATGTGTTTTAGTTCATTTTGTGTAGATATTATGTTATATTCTATATTATTTTTTAGAATTATATATTACCCTCAAATATTGAGTAACACAATACATAATTAATATTATATAGGGGTAGTAAATGTTGTAACGATTGATAATTTGATGAATTTATGAAGAGTCGTAGGCAAAAAGATTAAAAGTGTATTACTTTTACCAAAACTAGGATTTACCATTAACTGAGATACCAAAAGTGTTATTACTTGGCAGATTAATGCGTGGAGAAAATCATAACATAACAAAGTAATAAGATTTGAAAAGTATATATTCGGTTGGTAAACCTTAATTTAGGATGTTTCTCATCATGAAGTCTTCTAGATAAAAAATAAATAAATACCTTTTTTTAAGAAAGATAATTGAATAAATAAACATCCAAATATATGCTTTTGGACATGATTGAGATGATGAAATTCGTATATCATTAGTAATATCATTCAGAAATGCTAACTGAATTATTCGAGAAAAAATTTAATGTAAATCATAATCTTGCATTATCCCCATGAAGAAGTTTTAATAATTTTAGATCTTATTAAAATATTTAAAAGTTGATTACTTTTGCCAATATTAATATCTATAAATAAGAGAAAATAAATAAATAAATAAATAAATAAAAGAACTCATGTTATTTTCTAGTTTCTTTTATTTTTTGGAATATATAGCCAAGCCTGCACATATATACAATAATTTTTTTTTCGTTTACTCTGTATTCGATGCTCACATTGAACCTTGATTAATTCATATTTGCATTGTATCACTCTCTAATGAGATTTTTTTCATTCTCACTGCTCAAATCAAAAACTTCGATTAAGATGGATGGATTATATCCATCCTACAACAATCATATAATCCATCCTACTAGAATCCTTAGTAGCGCACATTACACAACATACTTACACAAGCATTCATGTTATAAAAATAACAAATTTAGTTGATGAAGTTCTAAAAATAAAGGGAAAATAATATGTAATGTAGAAGATTATATAACTAAGGGAATCCACCTAATTAAATACATTTTTAGTTATGATTCTTCTCAATAGTCAATACACAAACTTCAAATGAATTAACATCACCATCATAGTCATTATAACCAACTTTACAAAAGTGAGAATCTTTTTTATTCTCTTTTGAGTTTAAGAGCTCTGTCTATGTGATTGACATATAGTATTATATTTCCATATACATGTGTATGTCAAGTTTGTGTGTTGCATTTGCATACATGTGCCTTTAATGTTCCCTCCCTCATTAACCTTCTATTGTTTCTCTAAACTTTTTTCTCAACTTGTTCAAATTTATTATCAGCCAAAAATAACTTTAGAGCTTTTCTTCCATCCCTAAAAACCAAGAAACAGGTTGTTTTCAATCACATATATGCTCTTTATACTAGTGGCTTCTAACTTCCTGGATATTTAATGACACAAATTAGAGCAAAAATATGAAAGTCTTTTCATATCCAGGTAAATTTTACTGTCTTTTGCTTTATATAAATGGCAGTCTTTTTGGTTATAATGCATTAAAGAGGAATGATAAGACACTAGTATATAGTGATTGATCTCTAGAGGTAGGGAAAAGTTGCTCTTTTTGGTTTCTGAATCTTTGTTGGTGTTGGAAAATGTTGTTGCTGATTTGGGTGTTTGAGGGAAAGAAGAAGAGAATTGTGGTTAAGGATTAACATTAGGCCAAAGGGTGAACCTTTTTGGAGGGATTGACTAGCATGGAGGGATCCATGCCCCCGAAAACGATGAAGAAACAACTAACGGGGAAGCGTGAGGACACTGTGTTGCATAAATTGGCTAGAGCTGGAAATCTTGTTGAAGTAAGAGGGATTATCGATAACACGGGGGAGGAAGAATTGGCGGAGTTGTTGGTAAAGCAAAATTCAGCTGGAGAGACCCCTTTATATGTTGCAGCTGAATATGGTTATTGTGAGTTAGTTAAGGAGATGATCAAGTACTATGATCTTGTAGCTGCTGGAATCAAAGCAAGGAACGGATTTGACGCGTTGCACATTGCTGCTAAACAAGGGGATTTGGGTATGTTGATGGTAGTATAACATCTCAATTATGATTATCTATTCTCTGAATCTAGTTTTCTAGTGGACTTTCGATGGAATTTTTTCGTTTGCTAATGATGCAGATGTGGTGAAGGTACTAATGTCAGTACATCCTGAGCTCTCAATGACTGTTGATGTTGCAAATACAACAGCTTTGCATAGTGCAGCAAACCAAGGGCATATTCAGGTGGTGAATTATCTATTGGAGGCTGAGGGTAGTTTGGCCACTATTGCTAAAAGTAATGGGAAAACAGCCCTTCATTCTGCAGCAAGAAATGGACATGTGCTAGTGGTGAAAGCCCTTTTGAATAAGGAGGCAGGGATAGCGAGCCGGATGGATAAAAAGGGGCAGACTGCACTTCACATGGCTGTCAAGGGACAAAACCTTGAGGTTGTGGAGGAGCTGACTAGAGCAGACGCTAAGTTGATAAATAGCGTTGACACAAAGGGCAATACAGCATTGCACATTGCAGCTCGGAAAGGAAGAGCTCAGGTATGCTGTTTTCTGGCATATATGTAGGTTTTGTTGCTGTTTAAAGTCTAGGAGCTTTTTCATCGACTTTGAATCTAAAGTTCTTCTACAGTATCACAAGTCGCATAAAAGATAACTACTGATAATAGTTCCCAAAAAGTGAGACTAGTAAGCCGAAAAATAAGGCAGCTGGTTACCTGTCATTAACTGTTTCCTTTGACATATGCAGATTGTTAAGTTTCTGCTTGGGCAGAATGAGACAGACACTAAAGCAGTCAATAGATCAAAGGAAACAGCCATTGACACTGCAGAGAAAATGGGACAGACCAATATTACAGTCATCCTACAGGAAGCTGGTGTAGAAAGCGCCAGAACCATCAAGCCTCAGACTACAAATCCCGCAAGACAGTTGAAACAAACAGTCAGTGACATAAAACATGAAGTGCACTATCAAATGGAACATACACGACAGACAAGAAAACGTATACATGGCATTGCCAAACGCATAGATAAAATGCACGCTGAAGGCCTTAACAACGCCATCAATTCTACCACAGTCGTAGCTGTACTCATTGCCACAGTTGCCTTCGCAGCAATTTTCTCTGTCCCAGGACAATACATCGAGTATCCAGAGGATGTTCCACCAGGCCATTCCCTTGGAGAAGCAAATATAGCTCCAAGTCCCTCATTTCTGATTTTCTTCGTGTTTGACTCTGTTGCCCTTTTTATCTCTCTTGCAGTTGTGATCGTTCAGACATCGATCGTGGTAGTTGAAAGCAAAGCAAAAAAGCAAATGATGGCAATCATAAACAAGCTTATGTGGTTAGCATGTGTGCTAATTTCAGTGGCTTTCTTGGCACTGTCTTATGTTGTGGTTGGTAAAAATGAGAAATGGCTGGCTATTGTAGTGACTATTATAGGAACAGCTATATTAGTTACAACATTAGGTACAATGTGTTATTGGGTCATAATGCATAGGATAGAGTCCTCCAACAAGAGGAACATTCGAAAGAACTCTCTGGCCAGCAGGTCCTTGTCCTGGTCTGCATCAGTCATCTCTGATTCTGATGTTCTAAATAATGAATACAAGAAAATGTATGCTATATAAACTTTTTTAAGAAAGTAGCATCCCTGTAAATCCTACCCCAAAATTGTATTTATTTTTTTCCGTTTTGTGGGGTAATAGATCATTGGCGTTACCTTCATGTGCATACCCTTTAATCAAAGGTAGTTCCTCTACTTCATCGAAGAGTTGGCCAACCTTTCTTCTCTGAGGTGGCAGGATAACTTGTTCACTTCTGAATTTTAGCTGGATTCCTCTTCTAGTAATTTACACGAAATCAATAAATGCATAACATGTGATTCGCACAAAGAACCTCTCTATCTCCCGATAGCCAGACTCCACTATGAGAGATTACACTGGTTATGTTATATTTTGTTGTGTTTCACACAAAAAAAAATCTCACTTTACCATGGTAAGTTACACACGTTTTGGCCTCATTATATCACTTAACCAAGAAAGCTTTGTATGATCTGATGTAAACATAAGCCCAGGTAAGTATTTTCCGGAATAAGTAGGCAGGAGATTATAGGCTCTTTTAGTGAAAGAACTTAATTCATATTTCATAGCACGTGTTTACACCAAACAAATAGATGCAAGCCATTTTTTTTGTATGTACACATTTACCATTTTCCATGGTTTAGAAATAAGTATTCTTACCTCAATTTCTAAGACTTCAGATTAAATTGTTTGATTTGGCATAAAACCCTTGAGCCCAGCGTCTAATCTTGGAGAGGCATTCGTGCAGTTTGAGGCAGAAAAATTATGAGGACATTTACTTACAATTCTTGAAAGCTGCATTACGGATAACATGACCTTACTCCTCCATTACTGGTCCACTATAGAGCTTATAAGGTTTGTGTTGGATCTGGGGTGGGTACAAAAGTACATTAACCTCTTTTAACTTTTTTTTCTGCAGGAAAAGGAATGGACAAGAAGAAGCTGGCTGGTTGAAGAAGAACTAGGCTTCACATGTTTTGGCTAATGTTCTAAAAACGCTCATTAAGAAAAAGTAATCTTTCTAATTCTGAAAAAGAAGAAGAAAGGGGAAAAAAAAAGAGAGAGCAGCTTTCGCAACTCAAAACACTTACTTTTTTCCCTAAAAGATTGGCCAAACACTTTCTTAAAATAAGCACCCTTGGGAAAGAGAACGCTTTCGACTACAAAGAAGCTTGGCCAAACAGGTTATAAACAGTAAGACTTTCAACAAGTCACTAATATATCTATAATTATCTCAAAAATGTCAATCCCATCGATAAAAGTTAAGCTGACAGGGAAAATGAGAACACTGTACTGGATTTTTTTTTTGTTTTGACTTGCAGCATCTAAGGTTACAAGGGATAAACAACTGGGGAAAAACATTACAGTAACATTGGCCGGCTGCCCAAAAGCCCAATTGAGCTGAAAACTACAGGTGAGAAGAACTAGCTGGTTCCTAGAAAATGGTATTCTGTGAAAAATGTACAATGGTAAACCGAACATAATCTCCTTAGCGCTGAGGTAGAACAGGTCTCTTTTCCAACATTTCGTAGTGGAGTACGAAATTATCCTGCATCGGAGTTGCAGAGAAATTAGAAAACTAGGAACCTGAATTGCTACAATTAACATATATCAAAAAATGCATAATGAAATCCATACCTTGCGGATTGTCTCCCATGTGTTTGGATCAAAACAAATATAAGATCCTCTCTCATAGGCATTGGTCTTGACAAGAGGCTCCATGTTGGCAACCCTCATAAACCACAATCGATGTTCTCTGTGATAAAACCAACCCCGGTTATACCTGTATGAAATGATGCAAAAATGTTATCAAATAGATTCAACTAAGAACAAAAGCAAGCCAAATAGGTTAATCTGTAGTATGCGGCATCCCAAGAAGCAATAGAAAGCCAGATTGCTATCAAGAACTACAGTAGAATGAACGTGCTCCCTATAAAACCAATTTTTGTACAAAAGAGCGAACATACAATTCATTAGCAGCATATAATTGCGCTTCATCCTTCGGCATGCTGCAAAGAACAACAGATTGTGTTATTTCTACAATCAAATTTCATGGACAAGAACCACTGAATTGCTTATCAGAGAGAGAGAGAGACTTGCCTGTAGAAAATGTAAAACAAAGTGTCTAACTGAAACTTGGAAAAGTATGCTTGCTGCAGCCAATTCAAAACGTATCAATAGATTTTTAAAAAAGGCAGTCCAGTGCGCTAAACCTCCAGCTATGCGCAGGGTCTAGGAAAGATAAAGAAGAAGAGGCCACTCACGTTTAGAGGAGGTGGTTGCTTGGCATAATAACATTGCGGTACAGCAAATTCAGGATCACCCTTGGCAGGTTCATCAGACCATGGGGAACCAAACGTTTTGTGTAAATTTTCCGCAGAGTTCAAGTTCAATCCAAGAGTTGTTAGATCGATTCCAAGAGCAAGAGAAGTCAGATCCGGATCGCTCATTCGTATTACACTTAGCAAACCAAGCATACCAAAAGGGTCAGGAGCAGTTTGAGCCTGCATGGATTTCATGCCTTGATCCCTGTATGGCTGACCTAAAGCAGACATTTGCTGCAGTCGAAATTGGGATTGAGTCTGCTGTTGTTGTTGCTGATACTGCTGGATAAGCTGATCGTATGAACTAATACCAGAAACAGAACTAGGAGAATTAAGAGGCCGTAACCCGATACCAGGAGGTCCACCAGACTGAATCAAATAGAGCAAAAAGCGAGTAAATTATCACCTACAGCGGTATGAATACGGCTCTTGTAGCCACTACAAATTATGCATGTATAAAGCTTCTTCACCATAATACTAACAAAAACTCTTAGCTTTCCACCTCATAACTCAACTCGATCATGTTTCAAAAGCAAATGGCTCCTCTGGTAAAATCAAATTTCTGTTTTTGGAACTAGCCAATGTCCACAAGTACTCACCAAAAAAGGTATACCAGTCTCAACTCTTCCCTCAACCCCACACAAACAAGAATAAGTAAAAAGAAGAAAGGAAAAGAAACCTCCAATTAGAAACGGGGAAAGGGGAAACATGCCTTCAAATCACCTCAAATCACCTCCGTAACACACACACACACACAAAAAAAAAAAAAAAAAACACATACACAACCACCACCAGCAGACTACACCAACCCTAAATATAAAGAGAGACAAACAGAAAAAAATAAAACGAATACGAGCAAGAAAAAAATGTATAAAGGTAATGCACCTGCTGGTGATAACTCGAGTGCGATGACGGGAAGACATCTGAACCATGTAAATGTAGTGGATCCTGGTTGTTTACATTTGAAAAAGAGAGACCGCTATTACTCACCGATGAGGCATGCTGCTGCTGCTGCTGCTGCTGTGAGCGAAGCGATGAGTATGTTCCTCCCAAGTTAAAACCACCAGATCTTCCCATCTGCGCATTAGATAATGAGAAGTACAGGGCAGAGTCATGAGGCTAAAGCATTACAATTAATCACAACATTAAAATAAGTATCCAGTATTTCAGAAGTTTATGTTTACAGAGAAGTGCTGCTGCTGCATCATAGAAATAGTATTATCATGAAGTTGTTCTTTCTGGTGTAGATCCATAGCATAATCAGCATTGCCACCTGAGGAAACATGAGAACAATTCCATTAGTAAACTCCTAAAATGCAAAGCAACTAGGAACCCTCTTCCATTATCCCTTTCTAATCACCTCTATAGCTGTACATAAAGCAGATTTTTTTTTCTATAAAAAGAAAAGTCAGATCTGGAAACATCTAAAATAAAGCCCCATAAACATGCTCAAACCATAAATCCTAGCCCTGCCAGGAGGAAAAAGAGCTATACCCAAGATAAAGTCCACAACTAAGAAGCAAGGTTGACTTCTAGGGTGCACCACCAACCTCATACTAGAAATTGAGAATGTCCATTCATTTTATTTTTAATCAGGAGAATGTCCATCCATTAACACTAAAGACAAATCAGATCCTTGGCAGTGAAAATAAAATCAGATTCCTTTGCGATGAAAACAAAATCAGATTCCTTTGCGATGAAAATAAAATCAGATTCCTTCTCGATCAAAAAAATTAAAGAAAATGAAAGACTCACAGAGGTATGCAAAATTGTACTTTCAGCTCCCCTCAGCTATATCCTAACAAAACAGGGAAATGACTCATATACCTCTATTTTCCTCCCGCCACCTTTCCTTTTTGTGACCCTACTTGCCGACCTTTCCTTTTCTGACCCCACCGAACAAATTGTCACACCAAAGTTAAATGGGAGGAGTGACTTATCAACTAACTTAAGAAAGCATGACAAGAACTTTGAGCATGCATATTATCACCTTTAAATCCTGGCAAGGCCGGAAAATCTTCATTTTGAATGCTGAATTCCTGATTTTGTTGAGCAATTTGTTTTCGCAATGACCCTGAGATTGTTCCTTCCTCAGTATTCTGAATGAATAATCAAATAAAATCACTTCTGCAGATTGTCAGGAAGGAAAGGCAATTTGATTACCCAATTGTCCTTGAGGTCCTCCAGCAGAATTAGGTCGGCTGCTTAGCTGAGGGAAATCATTGATATCAAATGGAGATCCATCGTTTGAATTCACATCATTCAGCATTCCCATGGAATTAAGGTTGCCGACTGCTTGAACATGGTTCTGAGATAGACCACCAGCAGTAGGATATGAATTACCTAACATAGACATCACCTGCGGAGAGGCTGAATCCAGATGGCACCATTAGCGCAAAAGAAAGGTCAACCTACCACATAATATATAAAATAGGTGCCTAGTTCACCTCAAAACCTACAAATAAAAACTTTATGCAGTAGTAATGGCAAAAGCAGCTAAAAGTAAGTTTCATCAAAATGAATTTACAGACTTGATTTTAAAAAGAATCAAATTATAATATGTCTCGTAAACACTGATGAAATCCTAGAAAGGTTATCAATTTGAGGTCTATCGTGGGGATAAAGGACTCATCAAATGAGGAGAAGAAAACCAAGCAAAGGTTCAAATAGCCAATAACTTTATAAGGAGGTAGATGAAGAATGAAGTAGAAATGATTAAAACACTAAAACTAGCTTAATGCGAAAATTCGATTTACTTGAAATTACTCTTGTTAGGCTATAAGAAAAAGACGAAAAAGATTAAATAGAACTAGCTCCCTCACAATACAGTTAGAGGCACATAAACCAACTAGCATCCGAACTAATACAATTGTATATGGATTCTCTCAGATATTTTAAACCAAATGAAGGGATTATCCACTGCAGTTTTTCACTTGAGGTGCATAAACCATCCGGGCGCTGTAAATATAAACATAACCTTCTCATTGTAAAGGAAATAAAGTGAACATGTAGATTTACAATCCATATGTAAATAATTTAGCATATGAACATATATACACCCATATTTACTCTTTTCCTGATTCCCCCTCCTTTCCTTCTTTCCCTAATTAGAGTCAAGCAACAAAAGTGAGGAAAAGGGGAAATGGAGTGTAATACACTTATTTTACTTTTGTGCAACCTATCCTTTTTTAAAAAAGAAATTAAATAACTTCTCTAATTTTTGTCATAGTCTTGCTTTGTATTATTTTTGGTGTAAACAGAATGTATTAGCCCAAGCAGAAGATATTTTTCAAGTCTTAGATTACTTGTGACTTTAGACTTTATAGGGGTACATGTAGTTTGTAAAACTTTTGAAGGGGTACTACATAGTTTTGGATGTAGTTACACCTGCGAATATATAGATTACATTTTACCTTCCTAAGAAAAAAAAGTCTTTGACATATTTTGAACTGGGGAGGGTCATTTTCATTGTCGTATACTTGTATTTTTCAAGAAGAGAAGTTTAGAACCTATCCCACTCTCATAAGGTGAAATGGCATACAAACAGTTCCACTTTAGTTCATAATGAGACTCATTTATATATTTTAGAAGGTCAAGAAGGTTATGTACCACAAACCCAAAGCTAAGGGCAATGATTTGCATCTAACCTCCCTCAATGAAAAGGAATGGAAGACTTTTCATATGGAAAAAACTTCTATCTATAACCAGCTATCCGGAAACAGTGTTTGGGAAAACGAGAAGTGGGAAAAGGCAATGAGGGCTCGCTTCACCCAAGCGTGAAGCAAAGCGCACAATTTTTTCAACTGAAGCGATGTTTTAATATAAAAAGAAAATATTGAATTTGACATATAAAAATAACCAAGAACTCAATAGAGATGACATATTAACCAGATCTTTCAATTCTTAAATTAAAAAGTAAACAATAGATACTAGAACCAGATTAAAAAGCTTGAAAAAAAACAGAGAATCAAGAGAGGAAAGGAGAAAAGAAGAGAAGAGAAGAGAAAGCAGAGGAGAAAGAAGAGAAAATAAGTCAAAAAGAATAAGTCGAAGAGAAGAAGAAGAGAAAAGGCATGGAAACAGAGGAGAAAAGAAGAGAAAAAAATCGAAAAAGGAGGAGAAGAGGAAATCGAAGAAGGTTTATAAGAGAAGAAAACTTACCTTGAAACCCTAGAATTGCAGAAGAAGACCAGCGATGAAGATGCTTGTCTGTGGCAATTGTTTAAATATTAGACCTAAAATTAACCTTTATTTCAATTAAATTTCCAAAAATATTGCTTTTTCCACAAAAGCAACACTCACGCCTCAACTCGCTTCTCACTTCTTCTGTTACTGAAACAATATATTTTCTGATCTCACCTCGCTTCAAGCGACAAAAGTCCTTGATCCGTCACCTCAACTCATTTCACACTTCAAGTGTTGAAGGGAGCACTTTTAATAACACTGCCTACAAAGAATATCCTATTCTTTTTTCAAGTTAGAGCTACATAAATTTGAGTTCATCTATTTTAAGAAACAGACCAAAAGAAGATACAAAAAGAAGATTATTAAATAACTGTCTATATTTAATATTAGGATTTCATCCAAAAAAGAACAAAACTAGATTCTATCAAGTATGAAAATAACGCCAGAGGAAGTATTGAATTTTAAAACCGAGAACAGACATCAAGATGAAGAGAACTAGCAAAACTAGAAGAGAACTTATAAACATTTTAGGTTAATTTACCTTGCTGCATAACACCACCCATTAACCTATTAGATCCTTGAACATTTAAATTTCCAGAACCAGTGTTCGCAGTCAAATTTAGTCGAGAAGCAAGACCAGGCACAGACAATCCTGCACCAGAGCTGATGCTTCTCCCAATGTTGCCTCCACCGACTATATTTCCAACTGAGTTTGACATCCTTGGACCTGCATTTCCCAAAAGTGGGGACATCCCAAGGCCTTGAACAGAACTTCGATTACCAATTGCTGCAGAGGTTGGAAGAATCCCCGGAATAGAACCCCCAACACCACTAGTGTTACTACTATATCCCGGGTTACCAACAACACTCATACCACCCCTACTTGTCATGCCAGAATGACCATGAGAACTTCCCTGGGACATCTGCATCAGAGATGGGCAACCCAATGACGATTGCGTTCTAGAGTGTGTGAGTGTGTGAATACAGAATGAGAAAAAAAGAAACAGAAGCAGGAAAAGTTCAGAAAATTCTAATCGATGCTTGAAATGGTTTAAGCAAATATTAGAAGTATGCCTCTCAAGAGCTTCTCTAGAATCTCCATTTCCAAAATCATAATACAACATTTCAAAAGCAAATCTTCTTTCCCACTTCTCAAAAAAGCATCTTCTCCACCATCTCAAACTATGCTTTCACCAAGTGCAGGAGAGAGACAAAACTAAGAAAGTATAAAAATCAGTCCCTCCATTCCTTTTTGTTATATATATACTAAACATAGTTTTTCCTAAATACTTATCAATTTAATAAATCAAGAAAGAATTGATTATTCTTTTAAAATTTTGCCCCTAACATTAACTATTCTAGAATTAAGAGGCATGCAAATGGATAAAGTTAAAGATAAATAAGGGATGTATTAATCAAATCACATGCCTAAAGGGAGTACCATCTTAAAAAGGAACAGAGGGAGTACCATCTTAAAGGGATTTAGTCTATATATTTTCCATTGTTTAGGTAATCCACAAGCAAAAAGAAATAGAAATAATACACAAACCTGTGAAAGGGCTACCGGAATATTATTTGATGCAAAACGACCGCCAGCGAGACTATTCCCAGATTGTTGGACCCCACTTGAAGGGACATTATTTATTGCTGTATTTCTTGAACCAAGTGTACCCGGCATGTTAGGAACATTGAAACTCCCATGAATGTTATGAAGGCCCTGAATACTTCCTGAAAGGAAGAAGTTCTCTCGTAAATTTTGCTTGAAAAATCAGAAAGCAGTGACAATACAGAAAACAACTCACCAGAGTGATGATAAAGGGGGGAGGCTGCACCAGATTGAGGAGAGAAAGATGAAGGAAATGAGCGTCCGGTGTTGTCGGGAAGATTTGATGCCGCCCCATTCAGAGATGACTACAACCAAATCGAATAAGTTTGAGTGTGGACCACTAAATATTAGAGCAATCAGCAATACCCATTTAATGCATCAATGCGTCATCTAATACTGATGCGAACAAATTCAGCAGTCAAAAGGAAACACATCATGCCTAGACAAGGTCCATAATTTTATGTCGCATTATGCAACCACACGCTTAAAAACGACAAACTTTGACGATGTCCAATATGTGAATAGGCAAGATATTCTAGGAAAACAAGAGCTGTCTAAATTGGCTATATATGTATTAATTTAACTAAAGTGTACGTCAGAACTGCATTACTGACGTGTCATGAAAACAAAATGCCAGGGGATCCATCAAAATCAGATCTCATATTTTAATAGTAATGCAGCCAAAAAAGGTACTCCACATTTTGGAAGTTCCAATGACAAGCTCAGCACCTCACCTATTCTAATGAAACTACCGGAAAGTATCTTGACACTCTGTGTTGTACCTTTACCAAACAATTAATGTCAGTTACCTCAAAAACTTACAATCTGCATTTTGTTCCATAGCAAAGTTCCACTATAAATTTAATGTTTAGCTTCTAAACTCCACAAATATGACCAAATGAAGTAACTAAATCTAAACTCTGGAAAGATATGCGCACTTTGTTCCAGAGGAAACTAGAAGAAAATAACATGACTCTATTCTTTACCAAATAGTTGATGTTAGTTTACCTTCGCAAAGATACTTATATTTTCGTTCTATATCAAAGTTTCCATTCAAAAATTGATAGAAGGGCAGCCTGATGCATTAGGATTCCGCTAAGCACAGGACTTGAGAAGGGATCGAACCATATTGGATCTACGTAAGCATCCTTACCTTGCATTTCTGCAAACTGCGGGATTTCCTAAGAAATTTATGTTGGATTAAAAAGGCTATGCTCCCAAATAGGATAAAAAAGATTACTGAAACTAAGTTCGCATTACGAGTAACTTGGTTCGGAGGATCCGGAGTGCCCAACAAATATTTATAGACGTATATTCGGGGAGGCCTAAATGACATATGTATAGATATAGTGACAGATCAAACCGAGCATATTAGAATATGGTTCTCGTGCAAGGAATGAAAGAAGGAATACTTCAATGATTGTATCACCTAGTGAATTTAGTTTTAGCTAACACCTAGTGTAACGAAAGGGAATCACATAACATTTTCTTTTGTGATAAGGTAAACGTGACACCTATAAATAAATTTCATTCTTATCAAAAGAAATGGCATGGCCAAATGTAAGAACTGTAATGATATACCAAAAGAAGCCGTACTCACCCAACATGAACTAGTATACCTGAATGTGAAGAGAAAGAGCGAGGGGGAAAGAGAAAGGGAAAGAATTGTACGCAACCGAAAATTCAATGATGGACACTGAAAAGCACAAACTAGCATTTATGGACTAATTGTTGAAGGAGCGGTGTGAGGCTAAAAGCTAATGCATTGGAAGGAAATGACAATTTGCATTGAGAAAGCAACAAGTGAAGCTTTAGGTGTTCAAGGCCGCATCATGACCACAAAGATCCTGGTGATAGAATGATGAGATACACCCAAAAAAAAAACTATTAAAGCACAACGGGACTATAGGATGTTTTCAACAGCAAAAGAACCCTTTTAAGGAATATAAGAGAGTCAAAAGAGAAGCTAATATGGTTTTCTTTTAAAGGTAAAGAAGCTAATATGGTTATTACTGAAGCTCGACGAAAGAACTTAGAATATAAGTTGACACGATCCAGAGAGAAGGGTTGAAAACTTGAACAAGGTTAATGTGTATTAAATTATTCCCCATAAGTCTTGACAAGAGACAGTGAGATCAGAAGATATTATTTGACCAACTGCTCAACATAAATTACAAGGATCAATAGCTTTTGTAAAAAAGAATGATCTAGCACCGTTAACAATACCATCATTAAAGTAATGAACATAGAGTAAAAGTTAATCAACTTAAACAAAATAAATTTTCATCACAGATAAAAATCTTAACAAAACAAACAAAATATAATTGATAGCACCAATAAAATCTTTACCTTTACAGTGATATAGAAATAGTTTTGAACATTCAAGTGATTAGGTAGACAGACATGGGTATATGTTCTTCCAGAAAGAGGAAAGTGACAAAAAGAACTCAACCGAAAAGGCAACAAATACAAGAAAGGAACACGAGTATCAAAATACAATGAACTCTGTGTAGAAAGATGAATACATTGAGTATCCCTGACATTGCAGAAATGTCAAGAGGTCATGCAGAATATTTTCCTTGTCGTACAGAAGCTTCCTTTTCCTTTTCTTCTGAAAGGTTTTGGGAGAATATTTTTGAAGCCTTTCCAATGTGTAATTACTGATTATCTGTAAACCAATGCAAATGAAATAGGCAGTCAAAATATACTATAATCTTTAACATCAAAACTATTAACTATTAAAGGATGGGGGGGTTAACAAACCTTGAAACAAGCACCAAGCACATAAATACACCCTTAAACGTGCAAATTATAAAGCACCGACTCTGCCTTAAAATAATTCATTTTAAGAATAAAACTCTACAACAACTGATATATATCGAACACAATTACAAGAGCTCAGTTTCACCTTGAAACTCTTTCCATTTCATACAAGAGAACAAGACAACAGTGCATAAGAGCAGTGGAGTATCATATCTACTGTAAAACAGTCTGTCCGTATAATAAAAGTCTAGAACAATTGATAAATCGAACACCCTTACACGAGCTCAATTTCACTAATTTGTAGCAAAGAGGGAGAAATTAAACAAACAGGGAAGTCATTTAAAAAGGTACAACTTATTAAGTTTTAAAACATTGAGTATGACGATTTCCATCTCTTTTGGCTCAAGTGTAAAACGAAAAGTAGTATATTTTGTTGATGACATACAAATAGAATTATGAGTAACATAAAAGTTCACATTAATATAAGTTAAATTCTCGTATTTTTCATTCTTGCACATTTTCTTTTTGATAAATATGGTGTCCAGAACAGCTTCCGCACACCTCAATTAATTCCACGAGATACATGCCACCTCCACCTGCAATAAGTACCAGGTAACTTCCACTTCTTACACATTTTTTCTATTGTGCAACAGAGCTCAATAACATACAACACAATTAGGAAGCATCCAGTAGGTACCTAAATTGCTCTATTTCCCTTTTTAATAAGACTGAAAATCAGGATCAAGGCATTAACTCAAGAGATAACCTCCATCGCATTTAGTATTTGAACACTTGACCACTTTTAACACATTTCAAATCAGTATTCGATCCATTTTATTAAAGGTTAAACCTTTATTTATATAAACAAATCCGCGAGTTGATACGTTTTACCATGACCAGGTACGAAAGGTCAAACGATTATACGTTACATTGCCAGCACTAAAGCAAACCAGTATGTACTATAACTATTTTAAAAAATTACCATCGCCATCCCACAATGACATGCTAAAATTTCAAACTTAAATAAAGCATTCACATTTATTTCTACTCTTCCTCACCGTAGAACCACCGCCACCACCACAAAAAAAAGAAAAAAACTGACGTTTACACTTCTTTTCTCTTTATTTAATTAAATTCGATACACATTACTACAAGTGAAAAAGAAAAAGCTTCAGAACATTTACTCCAATCAAATTAAATCAATGAAACACATCAGCATCAATCAAACAAAACTAAAAACCACAACAATTACCAGTCTTCCACACTCAAACTACCTCAAACCTATCGCCGAAGCAAAAATAAATAGGAAAAATTAAACATATAATCAAGTAAAACATTAGCATACAAGTCATACGAATTGAAAAAGAAAAACTATACAAAATCGCAAGCTATATATATAATTAATTAATTCATTAACACAGAGAAATGACGTTAGCGAAGGTATTACCAACCAGTGTAGAGAAAGAGCGAAAAAAGGGGCAGAGATCTGTGAGAAGAGAGATTTGTTGTAGTGATGTTTGAAAGTGGTGATAAAGATGGAATTAAACAGAAACAGAAAAAATGTGAATAAAGGTTTGGGAAAGGCCCGAAAACACTCAAAATTTTGTAAAAGCCCAAAAATAAGTTGTTGTTCGCCCCGAAGTCGATAGGGATGGAGACACGTAGAACTCATGGACATAATCTTTTTTGTCCATTTTTGCCCCTCGCCAGTGCGCGCTAAAATATACAAGTGATCAAAGCACCTCCTTTTTTTTCTTTAGAAATACAATGAATAAATTTGAAAAATGGACTATTTATGTAATATCTATTTAGGTAATGTGAATATAGTGTGGTGTAGTAATAACATAATGAAGATCTAGACGCCAAAGTATAATAGTATAGGGAAAATTTAGACTAAAAAATGTACTATTGATGAAGCATCGTCGCATTTGCTTTAACATTTTTATTTAAAGTGCAATAGTATAATGAAATTCTAGACTCTAAAGTATACGTTCGTTAAAGATAGTCTCCACCTCCTCTTTTTTCGTTTAGTTTAGAGAATAATAATATAGTGAAAATTTACTTTTTAAAAGAAAACACCGGTTGGAAGCTAAGTGATCCTCCCCTTCCTTTTCATTAAAGTTAAGTTATGAGTCAAAGACAAATCTAATTTTTTTATTGCACAATAATAATAAAAAATTATTGTGAAACTTGACCGTAATTTTTGTGTGAATCCTGAATTGGATAATTATTAGTACTTTTCAAAATTAAGCATAGATAGTGAAGTGAAAGGCTGATTGAAAAACAATGCATAGTTTATAAAGGAACAAGAAACGCACACATATATGTTTGTGTATCTTGTGCCATTGATGTATAATCTTAGCTATTGAAAATCAAATAAAGCAAACAATATTGAAATCTAACTCAACTTAGAAAATGTATAAGTACTCCCTAAATGAAACACTTTTTCTAATTTAGTAGATATGAAAGGAAAATCAATGAATTATCTTTCCCTAGATAGTAAATTATCTTTAAAATGTTGAACTCTATTTAATTGTAAGGTTACATAGCAAATAATTATCGTTTTTTCTTTTGTAAACTTCCAAGAATTAAAAGGTGGGATTTTTGAGATGATTAAGGATTGTTATATTTGCTTATCTTTGTGATAGCATTTTGTATGACTAGTACCAAATCGATGATAACAAAACAAAAGAGTAGCAGAAGTTGTATAAAAAAAGTATAAATAACACAAATACCAACCCTTTTGGAAGTAATTACACTCTCTCACAATCTTTAATTACTTTACTCTCTCTCCCTATTAATATACATATAGCATAGCCGATATATACATAGCCTTTTGTGTATATGTTGAGATTTTTGTAATATGTTTAGGGAGTTGAGATTTTTATAATATTGAAAACATAAATTATCTATTTGTATAATTTTTAGTATAAAAAAATAGGCTAGTGCTACATGGATCCATACTTACTTGGACGGGATAAATAGGTGATCATGAAGGCTCGTAGCCTAGATTGGTGACCACCGTGGCACCATTGCACTTTGGAGGGATACCCGCCTAAGATTTACCCAAGTGAGAGAGTCTACTTTATAATAACTTGTGGTGGTGGAGCCTGCGTTCGCACGGCCCCTGCCCAATTCTCAGTCCAAATGTTTTGGTGGCCCAACTACGTTTTGGCCCAAGTGACTGGTGCAAGTTTGGTCCAGGTAACGGAGACGTTTCATCAATATGGTTCGGCTGAATTGCTTTTTCTCTTTTAACAGGAAACTGGAGGGCATATTCTAAATGTACACATAATTAGGTGTGAGCATAGTATGGTATATATCGAATTACCATATCGAATCAAAATTTTTGATACTGTGATCTTGGTATTATGGTATTTGGTATGATATATGATATATATTTTAAATTTTTTTGGTATATGATACAACAACAACAACATACCCAGTATATTCCCACATAGTGGGGTCTGAGGAGGGTAAAATATACGCAGTCCATACCACTACCTCCGACGGGGGTAGAGAGTCTGTTTCCGATAAACCCCCGGCTCAGGATCAAGGACTGTAGACCAACAGACAAGCAAAACGATAAAATAACATAGCACCAACATCCACAAAAATAAAGTATAATTAACCAAAAGACGAGCATTATGTTAAAGCAACAAAGAATCAACATTCACAACAAGAAGAATAGTTAACACACCAAGGACCCTCCGTCCCCCAAACCTAGAGCTACCAACCAAGCTACTCTTAACCCTCCTATCTACAGAGTACGACTCGACCCCACTCCTTAGCCCTTTAGCTTAATACTTTTCTTCCAAACCTACCTATCGAGGGTCATGTCCTCAGTAAGCTGTAACTGTTCCATGTCACGTCTAATCACTCCTCTCCAGTACAACTTAGGTCTACCCCTACCCCACTTGAAATCCTCCAAGGCCAACCTCTCACACCTACGAATTGGGGCATCCGTGCCCCTTCTCATGACATGGCCAAACCATCTCATCCTCACTTCCCGCAAATTATCCTCTACCGAGACCACTCCCACCTTCTCCCGAATAGTCTCATTCCTGACCCTGCCAGCCCTCGTAAATCCACACATCCAACACAACATTCTCATTTCCGCCACCTTCAACCTTTAGACGTGAGAACTCTTAACCGGATAGCACTCAGCCCCGTATAACATGGCCGACCGGACCGCAGCTCTATAAAATTTACCTTTAAGCTTAAGAGGCACCTTCTTATCGCACAAAATTTCCGAGGCAAGCCTCCATTTCATCCAACCTGCCCCAATACGGTAGGAGACATCCTCATCAACACTATTACTTAGTATTAGTGTAACAATGTTTAGACATTGAAACTTTTGCTACTCTATTTTGATTGTAATGTCTTTTTTTGTGTAATTGACTAACAAAAGGAGTTGTTTGTATTTCTTTTTGAATATTCTACATGTGTAATGGGTATTTACGATACAACTGAGGCGTGCTTTTGAAAAGTCGAAGTAATAATATTCTAGTATACGAATATATATTGTCGAAATTGAACAAACTATGATTACCGATTACTATACCACAAAACACCAAAACTGAACATCAAAATATCGCACCATACCGAATTAATATGGTATGATAATGATATAGTACTTTTAAAGACCGAATATCGAAACTACCGTAGAAGTTTCAAATACTGTACCATACTTATACCATGCACACCCTACACATAATGATGCATTAGTTAATTTATAAAATACTATTCCAATTATGTGGGAATGTGCTGTGATTAAAAGAATTCTTGAGAAAAAATAATATTATTAAGATGGTTAATTATCATTCATCCTTTTCTTTTTTGAAAAGACAAAAGCATAGAAAGTAGAAATTCAAATGAAGCATGAGCATAGCAAGTGAACAATCTAAGTGAAACTAACCATAGTAAAGTTATGGTTACGCAGAATTCCTAGCTAAAGAATATGATTCAATATTCAATAACCAAAAGTAAAAATTCAACTTTTGCCTCGAAATCTTTACCACTCTAGTGTAAAGTATCAGGGATAGTTTGACCCTTAGACACTTTCAAAACTTATTTTGGCATTTAGATACAAATCTTGAAAAATTAGGTGTTTAGACACATTTATGACATCATCCATTCTTACATACAAATATGTCACACAAGTTTTAAACTTTACACTTTAGTCCCCCACCTCATCCATTTAATATTTCCCACCTTTTTTTTTTGTATTTCCATCATTTTTTTATATTTTCTATTTTAATTTAGAAAATTGTCCAAGAAGCCACCTATAGGAGCTCCCTTTTTCACCAATAATTTCTGATTCCAGTTGTAGACACGTGATTTTGATCCTCCCGAGTTTAATATATATATTTTTTAATATTAAATATTTGTATTTGATATAATATTATTTAAAGTCTTATTTTATTTTAATAAATTTTTAGTTAAAAGGTAAATATCTAAATGAAGTTAATTTTAGGATATTATTTTATTTTTATTTCAATTAAAAAAAATACTATAAAAAATAAAAAATAAAATATGTTTCGTTTAAAAAAAATAAGTTAGTAATTTTAGTACTATCTTAATTATATTTATTTTTGGCTAATATATTTTTGCACAGGACCCTCCTGAAGAATGAAAATTTATATATTGATATGGGAATTTATCCAAATGGGAATATATATATTGATATGACGAAGGCATTTCATTTTCCTATCCAAATGTTGTGTCATCCTTTGTTACCCCTTTGAGCTTTAATTTTATTTTATTTCGCACCTCTCTTTTGGAATCAAAATAGAGTTTGAAAAATAAAAAAGAGAGTGTCAAGAAAAATGGAGTTAGAAAATGTCAAGAAAAAGTGAAGTCAGAAAAAATATCAAGAAGAAAATGAAATCAGAAAAAAATGTTAAAAAAAAAGTGGACTTGAAAAAAAAATCTCAAAAAGAGAAGAATCAAAGGAAAGAAAAATGAGATCCCAGGTTCATTGAAAAAACAACAACTAGATAATGATTTTCCTGAACTACGTTTGACCTGATTCTTGCTATGACAAGATATGTAGGCAACCCTACTCTGGGGTTCAATCCAACCAAAAGAAAATTTAAGTTACCCAGAATGAAATAAAACTGGGGCAAAAGTTTATTTTCTTAAAAGAGTTGATTCCAAAAGTTGTATATTTTACCCAATGTTGTGTAAATTTTGAGCCCCATGCCGATCTTTCTTTCTATCACATTCCAAAAGCCAAGTTACAACCAAAGAAAGACCTTCAGATCAATCTTTGAAAATGTCAAGGCTAAGCATGTTATGGGTGCATGATACTTCATATTTTGAGTGTTATTTTCTAAAACCAAAAAATGAAAATGAGAGAGTCTGATTGGTGAAAATCCTTTTGGGCATCATAAGGCGATTGTGAGTTGTGAGATCAATAAAAATGAGAGTCTTATTGGTAAAAGTCTTTATGGGCACCATAAGACGACACTGAGTTGAAAAAGAAAAGAAAATGGGAGCGACTTGTTAGCGAAAACCCATCGAGGTCATGTCACTAGCCTAAGGAGGATTGTAATCTAGAGGGAACAAGTTCAAGAATGACTCCCTTTCAAATTCAATAAGTGGGCAAAAAGTGATAGTGATTAGTTTGGGTAAATCAGGTTGTTTAATTCAAAATGCAGTCATAATCACTGGAATCAGCTGCCACACTCAGAGAAGTTTTTCTTTCTTTCATTTTTTTTTTTAAAAAGATATCTATTATCTTTTTCTTTTCTTTTTGTTATTATTTTTTTTTGTGTGTCTCTGTCGTCAAATGAAAAATCAATATCGTCATCTTTCACGTATTTTGAGTCAAATTTATGTCAAGATAAGTGAGAAAGAACTTCAAAACTTGTTACCAACTCCTTCAGTTGTGCAAAACAAGACAAATATCAACACACAAAGATGACATGTTTCAAAAATAAAGCAAAGTATTTAAGAATGCTTGTCACCCGATAGTTTTTGGACTCATGAAAGTATAAGGGATATATTTGAACTTAAACCTAGAGGCATCATGCAGGAGAAATAAGATTTGAGTCAAGCGATTTTGGTAGTCAGAAATTGGGGTCAATACTACAACAAGTCAACGATACTTATCAATGATTGAAATGGAGTTGAGTATGACAAATGCAAGAGTGGTCACCTCAATAGCCAGATGCCACAAATCAACCACTACGTTTTAAAATTATAATTGGTCTTTGTTTGAAATAGAGAGAAATTTGCCCTCAATTCAAATGCTTTAAAGTTTAGATATCAACAAGATGGAATTTCTCACTTTTGCAAATGCAAGAGGCAATATTTTTACACATATTTAGTAATCACAATCATAGTGAAAACTCATCATCCTATACCCCTAGGAGATGGACTTTCTTGTTTGGGTAAGTTATTATTCATTTGTTAGTTGATGCACTTCCTAACTTGAGCTTTAACTTCTAGAAGATGCGCTTTCTAGTTGAGTCATTTCAATTAACCATTAGGAGACACACTTCCTAGGTAGAGTATGTCTAGTTTCATTTGTTAGGTGATGCACTTCGTAACTTGAACCACCACTCCTAGAAGACGCACTTTCTAGTCGAGTCATTTCATTTAACTCTTAGGAGACGCACTTCTTAGTCTGAATAAGTCAGTTTTCATTTGTTACGTGAAGCACTTCCTAACTTGAACCTTCACTCCTAGAAGACGCACTTTCTAGTCGAGTCATTTTATTTAACCCTTAGGAGACACACTTACAGGTCTGAATAAGTCAGTTTTCATTTGTTAGGTGAAGCACTTTCTAACTTGAACCATCACTCCTAGAAGACGCACTTTCTAGTCGAATCATTTCATTTAACCCCTAGAAGACGCACTTCCTAGTTTGAGTAAGTTAGTTTTCATTTGTTAGGTGAAACACTTCCTAACTTAAACCATCACTCCTAGAAGACACACTTTATAGTTGAGTCATTTCATTTAAACCCTAGAAGATGCACTTCCTAGTCTGAATAAGTTAGTTTTCATTTGTTAGGTGAAGCACTTTCTAACTTAAACATTCACTCTTAGAAGATGCACTTTCTAGTTGAGTCCTTCAATTTAACTCTTAGGAGACACACTTTCTAATTTTGGTCATCAGTTTTACACTGATGAGACACATTTCTTTAGCAGAGCTTTGATTTACACTCTTTACTGTACTTTTCAAAAGTTGTGATCTGATGACACTCGCAAAATTTAGTAGTGCAAACTGGGATAAAATTTTGTTCGTGTTTACTGGAATTTATTTTATGCTCAGGACCCTCCCGAAGAATGGTACAGGACCCTCCTGAAGAATGGAAATTTACTTTATGCTCAGGACCCTCCTGAAGAATAGGACAGGACCTTCTTAAAGAATGAGAATTTATTTTATGCTCAGGACCCTCCTGAAGAATGAGACAGGACCCTCCTGAAGAATGGAGAATTTATTTTATGCTCAGGACCCTCCTAAAGAATGAAAATTTACTTTTTGCTCAGGACACTCCTGAAGAATGGGACAGGACCCTCATGAAGAATGGGGAATTTATTTTATGCTCAGGACCCTCCTGAATAATGAGACAGGACCCTCCTGAAGAATGGGGAATTTATTTTATGCTCAGGACTCTTCTGAAGAATGGGAATTTACTTTTTGCTCAAGACCCTCCTGAAGAATGCTTCTGAAGAATGGGACAGGACCCTCCTGAATAATGAGACAGGACCCTTCTGAAGAATGAGAATTTATTTTATGCTCAGGACCCTCCTGAAAAATGGGACAGGAACCTCCTGAAGAATGGGAAATTTATTTTATGCTCAGGACCCTTCTGAAGAATGGGACAGGACCCTCCTGAAGAATGGGGAATTTATTTTTGCACAGGACCCTTTTGAAGAATGGGAGTTTACTTTTTGCTCAGGACCTTCCTGAAGAATGAGAATTTATTTAATGTCCAGGACCCTCCTGAAGAATGGGATGTTATTTTTCTGCTTCACTTTTTATTTTGAGTTCAGGAACATATTTGAAAACTCAGAAAAAAGAAGTCCAGGAACTCTCCTGAAGAACAAGGTGAAGAAAAAGAAAGTCTAGGAGTCCGCCTGAATAACAGAGTGAAGAAAGAGAAAGTTCAGGAGCCCGCCTGAAGAACAGGGTGAAGAAATTGCAAGTCCAGGAGCCCGCCTGAAGAACAAGGTGAAGAAATCGAAAGTCAGGAGCCCGCCTGAAGAATAGGATAAATTTTCAAGTTCAAGTCATGAAGATTTAAATCAAGATTTCAGAGATTGCAATTTTTATTTCATCTTATTTTTGATAGTCATTTGAATGTAAAAGACAAAAGTCATTAACCAAAAACTCGACGGAATCTCACTCGACCTTTATCTTTTTCTCTCACTTTTTACCTCTGAACTACATGTGACCTGATTCCCTTAAAACCTGAGTTATGTAGGCGGTCCAAAACCAGTACTCGGTCATATCTTTTATTTTATTTTATCTTTACTTTAGAATATTCGGAGGGTCAAAAGTCATCTCTTTGTCTACTTCTTTGTATGAAAACTCTTTGAGATTTCAAACAAAGAGGGGCAAAATGTAGACACGTGATTTTGACCCTCCCGAGTTTAATATATATATTTTTTAATATTAAATATTTATATTTGATATAATATTATTTAAATTCTTATTTTATTTTAATAAATTTTTAGTTAAAAGGTAAATATCCAAATGAAGTTAATTTTAGGATATTATTTTATTTTAATTTTAATTTAAAAAAAAATACTACAAAAATAAAAAATAAAATATGTTTCTTTTAAAAGAAATAATTTAGTAATTTTAGTACTGTCTTAATTATATTTATTTTTGGCTATTTTTAAACTTTTATTATATTTTCTTAAATATAAAAATTAATTAGTTATTTTATTATTATTATTATTATTACTTATTATTTTATTTATTTATTATTTTTTGTTATTATTATTATCTTTTTTAAAAAAGAAATTAAATCTTATTCTATCCTAACCTACCCCAACCACCCCCTAATTTTCATCCAACTCTCTCAATTTCTCAACCCCCTACACCCTATATATTACACACAATACTATACTTAGGGGGAGGGGACGGAAAAATCAAAAGAAAAAATCAACAGGGAGACAACAAAAAAGAAAAGAAAAGGCTAAGAGCAAACAAAACTCAAAAAAAAAAAAAAAATCAAAGTGAATGGAGACGAGAACAGTAAGAAGGAAAATGAGAAGACCCAAATCAAAAAAAATAAAAAATCAAAGTGAATAGAGACGAGAACGGTGAGAAGGAAAAGGAGAAGACCCAAATAAAAAAATATATTAGATAAAGGAGAGAAAAGTTAGAGTTTAAGTTTGAAATTCCGTTTAAAGTTTTCGGTAACGACATTTTGCTTGGTTTAATTCATCGCACAGGTTCTTATCCAATTTGTACTGTTTATTTTACGATATTCTTTGTGAATTGAAGCATGAATAATGTTATTTTCATGCCTTTTTATATTATTATGTGTAGTTTATTATTTATATGTAATTTGTGTCTACATCTTAATCTGTAACTCGTGGTCTACTTTGTAAAATAATGAAGATTAGATCAATTTGAATTTTAATGAGATAATTTTTAAAAATTATTAATGTTAAAAAGATGTAAAGTTGATATGCAATTAATGTATATAGTTGTGTCATAAATCATACTTAACAAAGCATCCATGCATGCAAAAAAAAAAAAAATTGACTTTAAAAAATAACACACACATGCTCATGCAGTACTCGATCATATATATGTTATGCATGCATACACAGCAGAATGATAGACACAATACTTTGTCACAAAATATACACACACCGACAACAGAAAAAAATGGAAAATGAGATTAAAAGGGATGGTTGAAAAAATTAAAAATTTTAGGTTTGATTAATGATCGAATTTCTCCTTTTTGATTGTGTTAAAAAGAAATAATTGAGTTGGAAATTCAAAAGAGTAGTCTTCAACAAGTTTTATTCATGCTTGTTAGTAACAATTAATTTATCTTTTTTTTTTTATAAATTTCTTTTTACCATTTATCACGATTTTGAATGTTAAAAATATTTCATGTATTAAATAAAATTGATTGTTTATTAATCTCATTGTGTATAAATTCATTTCGGATTAGATGGTGAATTAAGAATTGATTCTCTTTATTTAATTCTTATGTCTCTGTTAGATAGAAATCAAAGCCTTTACCAAAATTAAGGATTAGTTGATTTATTTATTTATTAAAAAAAAAAGGGGGGGGGGGGGGGTGGGGGGGGGAGGGGAGAGCGAAAAGAACAATAAGAATGCGGCGTACGCATCTTTTCGAGACATTTAAAATTTCAAGGATGCAATAATGCTGACAAATATTTTTCTAAAATTAACTTTCATCGATTTAGTATAAAATATATAGACAGTTTTGCTATAATAAAAATAAGCGATTTTAGGCCATAACATAACTTATTAAAATAATTTAAGACAAGATAAGTCAATAAAAGTGACCGTGCTAGAACCACGGAACTCGAGGGGTACCTCACACCTTCCCCTCGGTCAACAGAATTCCTTACTTTGTCTTCTATTTTCGCAGACCATAATTAAGAGTCATTTCCTTTTGATTAAGGATTCATAAAGGTGACTTGGAACACCATAACTCAATTTCAAGTGGCGACTCTGTAATTAAATTAATCCCTATTCAATGCCGTCACTTTAATTGAAAAAACCCTTCGACTCGATCTCCTCGAGCGAAAAAGGGGTGTGACACCAGCCACTTTTCCAACAAAAAATTGTTCATCACAACTGAAAATCTCCATTCTTCATCATTGCCTTCATTGTTGTTCCATCCTTTATGAAAAAATGTAAAAAAAAAAAAATACACCACTTCTAGTAGCTCGTAAAGCTTTCCAAATTCACTCAATACCTCGTCATTAGATATATTTCAGTACTTTAGAAGTCCTACATATACATTTTTCCATCCCAGAGCTAGGAGGGCAAATATTATATCAAAAATCAGTCAATTCACATTTTTGTACGGACGTATTCATATCAGTCATCGACCTATGATGGACCTAAACCTTGATCTATTATCAATTTGTGTGGTCTATTATGGCAGTAACTGAGGTAGTTGTTGTGGGTGGTAATTATATGGGTGTGTGGAAGGAGGGTCCCAACTGTTGGAGGTGGAAATCATCTACAAAGAAGACAGTACCCATCCCGCTGCATCGCAATAGATCGTACGACTATATGGTTGACGCGTAATTGAGAGCGGAGAGTTAGAATGTGAGTCAAAGAACATTGTGATTAGCTATGTAAAGGGTAAAATACATCCCACGTTCATTAATAATGATCGGCATGTGTCGTTATACATGTTGGATGTCACTGCCGATGGCTCTAGGCCATTATTAAGGATAAATGTCATTTCGGGGTCTCCGACAATCCCTCCATCACAAGCGACAATCGACGAACATGATTTATTTGAAGATGAGAGTTTGGATGCTCATCCAATGGATTCGAAAGATGATTCAATGGAATTGGAAGATTCAATTTCTTTAAAGAAGGGGGAGAAGAGTGCGAATTGGGAGTGTTGACACCCAATTTTGACTTTCTTTTTTTATAAAATTAATTTCTCGATTCTTAGGAAAGCATCGTTAAGTTAGTTAAGTGAAATCGGTTTAAAATAATTAGATTAATTAATTTTTCTGATTGGACCTATTGTATCAATTAATTTTAGCCTTTAAAAAATCTAACAAGGCTAGCCCAAAATTAACCCTGTCTAGCCCAACAACCGCCCCAGTCCAATAGAACCAATTTTGACCCGGCCCATTTCTTCTCTCCCCTTCACTTATATGTTGCCAACGTACACAGCAACAACCATATGCACAACAAGCGAACAAACACCATTTTTCAACAAAAATGGCAAAACAAATCAGCCATACAACCGATATATCCCTAAATTTCGTCTTCTCCACATGAAAATGCAACCAAATGAGCTGCCATCAATTCAGTCACGCCAAATCTACCAAAAATCTTGACTTTTGCAGACCTAACAGCCATAATTGTCTTCTCTATCACCTCAAGATGAAGAATTTTTGCTCCTTTTCCCCTCATTTTTTCATTATTTTGAATTTTGAATTTGAGATTCTTGAAGAATCCGTTGCAGCACTTTGGCCAAAAAAGGAGTCTTCTTCACACAAAAGAGAGGTTCAAGGTTTTGCTAATATTTCTTTCTTTTCCTAATTGGAGTCGAGTCTGAGACAAAAGAGAAAATTCAGTCATCAGATAGCCTTGCGATTGGGGCTGCCGAGCCCAACAAAAGAGGCGATTTAGCATTAAGATCAGGAAGTTTATAGCTTTATTTCCGCCTTTTGTTTTCCGAGTTCAAAGTTTGAGCTAGTTCGAATCTGCGATGGAAAAGCCTTAGTTCGCTGCCCCAAAACAGGTGCATGCCCTTCTCTTCCATTTCATCTTAATTTTCTTTTCCCTCATCTATATTGGATTCTATAGACATAGGAACTACCTTGATTTCGAGTTGGTGTTGTTGCTGCTCTTATTGATCTTGTAGTTAAAAAATATAATTTTGATTTCGAAAGTTGTTTTGTATATGAACATGTGATTTTGTGAATATGTGCGTATAGGTGTTTGTCGCTCTCATTTTTAGTTCTTTTTTTTCATTTTGATGCGATTTTGGAGGTGGTCTCGTGGATACCTATGAGAGTAAATCCTATCCCGGCTAATCACATTATGTTTGATTTTGATAATTCGCCGATTGTTCGAGTTTTTCATTTAGCTAATAATGAACATAAAGTATGAAATGAATTGGAGTTGGTCGTTTCTGTTGGCTGGTTATGAATGCAAACTTGAAGCAAAATCATTTATCGTTTTCTAGTTGGGATGTTAGCTGGTTGGTTTAGGGCATGAAAAAAATATACAAAACTAGCCTCGTTCATTTTAGTTTATATTGTAGGTTTTGTATATTTCAGGTTCATGCTCTTTCCTATTTTCTACATATTACTAGTTATGATTTCCTATTAGGTGGTCCGTATGTTATTCCGTTATGCTTTATGTTATTCCGTTATGCTTCTATAAGGTATAATCAATCTTGTGAATTGTAATAGCACTTTTACATAAAATGCAAATTGTGACTTGTTAAGAATTCCCCATGATACTTTTGCTTAGGTTACTGCATTGTGTGAAACAAAGCTAAGTTTCTCTAGGGGTTCGTCTTTCTTTGCCTTGCTTGTTGTAATTAATCTAGAATCCCAAGCTTGATACAAATGACAAAAATGAAATTCGTATTGACTGTCTGGACACGTTGTAGTTCAGGAGCATAAAGGCTATATTACACTATAGCTATCCAGAATTATCTGTTTTGGTCTTTCTATTTGTTTACTTGGCTTAATCGAATTGGATTTTGTTATATTCACACATCTACATTGGTCGAGTCTTCTTTTGTTGTTCTTTTTTTTTTTTTCTCTTTTCTTTCTCCTTAAATTCCTAAAGTAGTTCATATTTTATTTGGTTTCATGACATGTTCGTATATATATAGAATCATCTAAATAACAAAAAATATAAATTTGTTTCTATCTTGGCATTTCTTTACTTCGTGAGTTCGTTTCTTACCTTAAATGGTTGCAGAGTTAATGAGCTGCTTACCAGATGATTGTGAAAACCTATGTTTTATCGCCCATGCTTGTTCGTTCTCTATTTTCTCTTATTAACGTCGTCTAAACCAATTTCATTACTTTCTATGGTATGAAGAGAGGTTGCATAGTACCGAGTCATATGTGGGGTGCTCTTGTGTTCAAACGGTCATGGCTGTATTGATGTGATTTTATATATATATATATATATATATATATATATATATATATAAAGTCAGTGCCATTCTTGGTAAAGAGATAAAATGGGTTTGAATCACCTACTGCCTTAATTTTTTTTTATATGTTGGGTATGATACCGCTCAAATGTATTAAGATTTAAAGAAAATTCAGTGGACAGTAGTTCTATTTTTCTCTTAATAGTAATATCTACCACCATTTTTTCATGAAAAAAAATATTCCCTGCTTTCTAGTTATGTCTGTCACGTTTTGTTAGCCTAACAGGTAATTATTTTAGCTCTGTGTTAAGTATTCATCAAAAAGGTACAGTATAGTGTTGCACTTTCTTCTAAAAGAAATAATTTTTGATTTCAAGTTTATGTTTCTGTGGCTGCCTCTTTTCTAAAAGGTTAGATGTATTTGAACTTGAGCATTTGTGCCACTGTTAAATGTTTTTCATGCAAGTAATCCCTTATTACAGTAATTGATTTCCGTAGGCTGCTCATATATGTAATATACGTATATTAAGATGGTGAAAATTCATACATGTTAGGGAAACATTTAACCAAATCCTTCGGAGTGGGTCATTTTGTTTTCTATCCTTTGGTATCGTATCATTTAATCGGTTCTTAATCCTTATGTTCTTTGTTTCATATGAAACTTTTGCTCCTCTATTCTTATCTTATTTCATGTGATATGAGGATGATAAAGTTTGAATCAGTCTTCAAATTTGTTAGCAAAGGAAAGAGGGATTACTAGAGTTAGAAGTTTGTCCCTTACTAACTTGAATTTATAACTTTCCTGCAGTCACTTGTATATCATAATTTACCTGAGCTCTTATTCCCTTATTGGCATCTCCTTTACTTGATCAACTTTCCTGGTAGCATTCTTTAATGCTTTGTATTCTTTACATGTAGGTTGTATCTAGCATCAACTCCAAATGAAATTCCACGTGACTATTTAAAATTATAGACAATTTGCTTGAAGCGTTCTCTTTTTCTTTTTGAGTAATACTTGGCTTATGCCTATTAGTTTGAATAAATGTACTTATTATTTTCTTTCGTGATTTTCTTGTGATTGAAAAACATTAATATATTTATCACCTAATTCATTTTGTATCTCTTGTGATATCGAGTATGTGCCTAATCCTTTTCTTTTCTTACGTCTTATGTGAACTTGGGAGTGCGTTTGGGGTCTCATGACTTGACTCTATCTCTGCTCAAATCAGAGAAGCGAACAATATCACATCACACATTTTCGTCTAGCAGTCTAGTGTCTCTTTCCCTCTCTTCGAAATTTATTCTTTTTTTTTTAATCGATACTCATTATTATTTTCGTTTAATATTTTGTACATTATTATTTGAAATTTTAAATTTTTGTATGTATCATTTGAATTAATATGAATCTTTAAATGTGGTAATAGCTTAAATGTCCTTAAATATTTTAGGTTAATGCATGTCTTTTAGAATAAATTGTCAAGATAGTTAGAATCCTTTAATGCTTCTTTAATATGAAATAGTAGCCTATCCTTAGAATCATGTTAGTTCTAATTATTTAGTAACCTCAGATTAAAAAAAATATATAGGTTTTGGCAGTAGGCGAAGTTACCATCACTGTTAAACTTGAAAAATCGGCCTTACTAACTTTGGATATGGCAAATCATTTTTTTATTATTTCAAATCAAAGATGGCATTTCGCAAGCTCTTTTTTAGGATTCCTAATGACAAGAAAAAATATTTTTTCATTTATTTTTAGTCGTATTGTAATAAAATATTAAACTTCTCATGCCATTATGTATTTAAACAACTATATATATTTTATCTATTCAGTGTAAGATAGGGTAATGGACATATGTTTATAAAATTTGATCAAAAGAAAAGAGGCAATAATGGGTCATCTTTTAGGATAAAATTTGTTCTATTTTGTTTATTTTTATTATTAATTAAAATCTTTCGGTAATTTTGATAAGTAAATTCATGGCGCAGTTGTTCATATTTTTTTCTTTCTTATAAATAACTAACATATTCTATACTTATTAAGATGTATATATATCCTTTATGCCTCGCCTATATACTTTTCTTAGTTTAACATTTGATTTCATTATCTAATCTAAGTTTGGTCGGTTAACCGTAGTTAGCGGATCCTTTAGGGTGCCTAATCCCTTCCCTTTAGGATAATTAGAATCCTTACCTAGAATTTTAGGTTCTACAGACCTTAAAATGAAGTCATTATTTACTTTAATAACATAGTTTGTAATAGGTGTCCTAATTCACCATAGAACTAATTAGGTGGCGACTTCCTTAATTTAATTAGAAGTTTTCCAATATGTCGTACACTATTTTGACCTCGTGTTAAAATGGGGTATAACAGGGAGTACAAACCAACCATACCTTCTCCGACGGAACTAATTTTCAGGTAAATCAAATATTTAGAAGTAAAAAAGAGCTAAAATTATTGTTGGACATAGCAGCTATGAGAAATTCTTTTTATTATGCTACGTTGAAGAGCTGCAACAAATTTCTCAAGGTGAAATGTGTTTTTCCTAGCTGTGGGTGGATGTTGCGGGCGAAGAAGTATGAATGCATGGTCCGATTCGTCATCTATAAATACGTCGGCGATCATAATTGCGGCGTCGAATACATCACCTGATGTCATAGGAAAATCTTATCTAAAGTCATTGCATTGCTGTGTGTGAACATGTATCGTGAAGGAAAGGGTTCGGACACTAGAGAAATTCAGAGGATCGTTTTCAAGAACTTGAAAAGTAGACCAAGCTATTGAAAATGTTAGATGGGGGTGTGATTGCCAAGAAAATGGTTCGAGGGATAGCGGAGCACGGATATTCCTGCCTGCCCGCTTTTTTGTACATGATAGATGCTCTTAATGTTGGTACTACCTATTCCATCATGGTGAACAAGGTCGATTGTAGGTTTATGTACTACTTTTTATCGTTAGGCCCTTGCATTAGGGGATTCGCCCACATGAGAAAGGTTATTGCGGTCGATGACACTCATTTATATGGCAAGTACGAGGGTGTGCTGCTAAGTGTGGTTGCACAGGATACGGAGAATCATATTTATCCCATTACCTTTTGCATAGTTGACAAGGAGAACGATGCATCTTGGACGTTCTTATTTGAGAAGTTGAAGTCTATTGTGGTCGATGGACCAACTTTGTACTTTATCTCATATAGGCACAAGAGCATCGCCAACGGTATCGTGAAGGCGTACAACTATGCTCATCACGGGTACTGCATGAGGCACCTAGGTGAAAATCTCCGGTTAAATTACCATTGCGGAGAACACCTCTATCTATTCTACAACGCGGCAAAGGCATATTCTCCCGAGGAGTTTAGCGACCATTTTATAAAATTCAAGAACTACTATCTCGAGGCAGCCTTTTCCTCGAGCATGAGATTGGTTTTGAGAAATAGAGCAGGGCATATTTTACCGGCAATAGGTTTAACGTGATGACCATAAATATTACAGAGTCGTTGAACGTTATATTGATTAATGAAAGGGAGTACCCCGTGGCATCCATATTCAATTCGATTGCCAAGAGGTTTGGTGAAATATTCAGGGAGAGGCGTGCCTATGTCCTCAAATGTAAGGATAACAAATTCGTTCCTGCCGCCAAAAAGATCTTACGAAACAATATGAGCGAGGGCGACTCCTTCTATGTGGAGAACATAAGTGGGGACAAAAGACAATACATTGTGTTTGAAAGTGGCTGTACGACCAAAGTCGACCTACTAGAAAGGTCGTGTTCTTGTAGAAAGTTTGACCTGGTCAAAATACCATGCGATCACGTGATGGCCGCTTTGCGATCAAAGCACGGTGAAGATTATGGTTTGAGAGTCTATGATTACTCTTCGTCCCTGTATAAAGTGGAAGAGTACCTCCTTGCATATTCGAAATCAATTAATGTTGTCCCTTTGGAGTCTGAATGGTGCGTGCCACAAGAACTGTTAGACGTGAATATTATTCCACCTCTCGTGGTCACCAAGCTCAGAAGAAAGAAAATAAAATGCGTTAAGGGCGTGGGGGAGACTTTCAAGTCAAAGAGGAGGAATTAGTGTTTACTTTGCAAGAGACCCAAGTACAAGAGAACCACTTGTAACAACAACAAATCGTAGTTAGTCTTGTATGAATTTGTGTTTTTGTAAGTCATGGTAGTGTATGTATTTTGACAACCCTTCAGTTGTCTGATTAATGCAAGATTTATCGACTGCATTCTGTGTCTATTATCAACCTTTTAAAGTATTGCATATATCGTATGTCCGGTCTATTTCTTTTATTCTTTATTTAACACATGCTTTATTATCGATCCCATATACGGTCTATTAAAAACCCTAAATATTCAAAGGGACAGATGAACAGTTGAGCATTTATTATACATCAAAAAAGTTGTTGCACGTCCAATCACACGTTGCATCGATTGGGTATACGCTACCTCTCTTCGATTTCCACCATTCACACGTCTACCAACCAATGAGCGAGAAGATCAAAGGATTTTATTTTGGTCTATATAAACACCCATCTACTGTACCCAAAATTCATCTTTATCAACTCAAAATCAGATTTAATTAACAAGATGCCAGACATTCCTTTAAGACCAAGAAGGAGGATCCGCCATAACTACGACCTGCTCCTCCTCCGCAATGACCTCAACCGGCTATTCTATGGGCTGGGACAGGATAGGGAGCACCTCCACCGCGAACTCCAACGGATTGTCCATTTTTTGCGGGCGATTGTAAAGCGGCTCAACATGGAGACAGAGGAGATGATCACCCCCAACCATCCCATTAGATTTAAGTTTTTTTTTTATTTCAGTTTTTTTTTGTTTTAAGTTCGTTGCAAGGAGAAGCTTTCATGGTTAGGAATGTTAGATGAAAACTTCTTCATTTTACTTTGTTTTTGCTGTAAATATGGTTCTGCACCATCATTACAACGAATTATTAACGAAATATGTTTGTTTTCTTACATTCGTGTATATTTTAATTTTATAATTTTGTTTTGATTTAATTTTTTGCAATTTCTGATGTTAGAAGATGAATCAAACGGTTGTGAGATGTGAAATTAAGTCGATGGGGTTTATTCGATACTGATCTCAATGTCTATGCTCGAACAAATAAATAATCGATGGGTTAAACAATACCGGTCCATCGATTGTGTTCAGTAAATTTCATAGATTGTAAGCCTTGTCAATAATATACCGTATTGGTTTATTGCCCTTAGTATCATATTTGAAAATAATAATAATTAATTAATAAAATAATAAATAATTAGATTTTGTGCAATTAAAGGAGCTTGAACAAGTCATGTGATAGTATGAGAGTCCAAGTAAATTGAATAAGGTGATCAATGATGTGTGAGAATGGGTAGTGGATGAACAAATGAATTCGTCACAACATACTTGTGCTTTGGTAAACATTGTCCTAAGGATGTTGGTTGTTCAACCACAACTCATCACCTCACATCTTGTTTCACCACTTTCAATTTATGTGGACTCGTGGATGAACAAATGAATTCTTCACAACATACTTGTGCTTTGGAAAACATTGCCCTAAGGATGTTGGTTGTTCAACCACAACTCATCACCTCACATCTTGTTTCACCACTTTCAATTTATGTGGACTCTCATACGATCACATGACTTGTTTAGGCTCATTCAACAACAACGACAACATACCCAGTATATTCCTACCTAGTGGGGTTGTTTAGGCTCATTCGATTACATAAAATTCAATTACTTATTATTTTATTAATTAAATAATTCTTTTCAAAATATGTGCTAGTCATGGTCTATAAATATGTGTCATAGTCTAGTGCATGTATTAATGAAGTTGTACAAAATCTATGCTAGACTATGCTTAGTTTTGTACTTGACCTGATATAGTCTGGCATAGATTCTTAACTACTTCCACAAATAAATAACTAGACTATGATATTTATTCATAGACCATAATAGCACATATTTTGAGAAGGATTAATTAATTAATAGAATAATCAATAATTGAATTTTATGCAATCGAATGAGCCGAAACAAGTCATGTGATCGTATGAGAGTCCACATAAATTGAAAGTGGTGATCAAAGACGTGAGGTGATGAGTTGTGGCTGAACAAATGAATTTTCCACAACATACTTATTTTTTGGGTAAACATTGCCCCATTCATGTTTGTTGTTCATCTACTACCCATCCTCACACATCATTGATCATCTTATCTAATTTACATAGACTCTCATACGATCACATGACTTGTTTAAGCTTCTTTAATTGCATAAAATCTAATTATTTATTATTTTATTGATTATGTAGCACAGTTAAGTGCGGTTATTAAGGAATTAGCTCCTAGTATATGCTGGACTGTCTATCTATTTGGTGAAGCATCTACCAAAAGTCTGAGAAGTCATCGATTATAAATAGGGTCTATGAAACAAGACCAGTAGTAAAAAAAATAAAAATATTAGATTTTTACAACGGCCATAAAGTACACGTCAAATCAACACTGAACGGTAATATCTCATTTATTTTTATAAAAGAAAGACTATTTTTGTGTTAACACTTTTATTTTTTTTGGCTTTAATTTTTGTTAACAACTACAATGTCTCAAGCATCCCAAATATTAAATGCAAAAGTGTCCAACATATGTCATTGTGGCAATCCAGCTACTTTTAGGACGGCACGCACCGATTGAAATTCAGGTCGAAAATTCTTTAACTGTGCAGTTGGAAAGGATAATGGTGGATGCTCTTTTTTAAGTGGCTTGACGAAGACTCACCGATGAGCAGCCCATTGACATCAAATTTTTGAGGCGCTTCCAAGTTTCATATACTCCAAAGGCTTTGGGAATCAGAAAAAAATAGAGATCTACTCATGAATTGCTAAAAGAAGTCGAAAAGCAAAGGATTGCTTGAAAGGATCGCTAAAAGAAGTTGAAATGGAGAGGGATCAAGTAAAGCAAAGGTTGATTTTGGCCAAAAATTTATTGTATGGTTTGTTATTATTGTTGGCTTTATGGAAAAGTGTAATAGGGATATAGGAAACTGAATAAATAAATGTAAGGTTTCTTAAATCAATCCTGAGTGTAATCTATAATTAATAGAGAATTATGTCTATGTCTTTTATCATCGACCTCCATAAACCATGATAGTTACGGTAAGTAAATATATGAATTACTCAATCGATAGACTGTTAAGTCTATAAATAATAGAGAACAACTTTTATTATGTTTCCAATCAACCACTATAAATTAGGAAAATAACTGAACTGGTAACGCAATGCAGCCAACTGTTTAATCTAACGAGACAATGGAATAACTGAACATTATTTCATCAGTAAATGTCATTATTGACATGTCAAATATATGTAATTCAATTATACATAAAGAATAAATCACTAAAAAAACAAATCATTAAGAAAATTGTTTGTTCCAAATCCACAAAACTACTAATTTTCTTGATTGAGTTCTGCAACAATGCCCATCACATCCACTTCTTTTTCTTCATATTTTTTCTCTTCTTCTTCAACTTCTTTCTTCTCATTTTCCTTCTCTTCTTCTGATGATGATTTCTTCTCTTCTTCAATGTTTTCAACCTCCTGTTCGACCACTAATTCTTCTTCAACTCCCTTCTCATTTTTGTCTTCTTCTTTTGATTTCTTTTCACCAACTTCTTTTGTTTTCTTCTCATTTTCTTCTTCTGCTTCATCTGTCATCTCCTCATGTTTTTCTTTTTCTTCTTCTTTTTTGTATCTTCTGCATTCTCCTCTTCCGTTTCTTCTTCTTTCTTATCCTCTTCACTTTTTTCAGCTGCTGCAGCCATGTCTATCACTGCGACTGCAAGTTCTTCGAGGTTTACTTGATGCCGGCTACAAGGGGGACTATTCAGGTGCACTGTATTATTTTGAAAGGATTACAAAACATATGCAACAAAATTAAATTGGAAGAGCAAACAATAAATTAATTTACCTTCTTCTTGTTGCTTCTTATTTTTCTCGATTCTCCTCAGCCTCTCATCTTTAACAAAAGAAGTAATATCCAGTAGACTTTTCTCGAGCAAAGCAACGCGCTCGCATAGGTCATCATCATTAGAAGCGTCTGGTGAAGGTTTGAGTCCACTTAAACCAGCATGATCACAAGCGCGTGGTGGACTTAGAACATAATGGTGGCTACCTAATTTTTCGTCTTCGTCTGCGACCTCCGCTGATGAAGTTAGGACAGTCACACCTTTTAGCTGCACCTTCAACACATTGATGGACGTATTTTTAACTTCATTCGTGTATGGCTTAAAAGTTTTCATTTATCTCTGTTTTATCTCACGGACAGTAGGGGTAAGGTACGGGTGCACAATGTATAAAAAAATAAAAATAAATTACACGACATTCATTAATATAATAATATAAGTATCATATCATAGTAAGTATAGTTTTACCTTTGTGTTGTTTCCTTAGTACTTAAACGGGTCGCCTTTCATTATGTTGTCGCACTTCGACGTGTGCCATTGAAGAAGACGTGGAATGGGCGGGGAGAAATTGAATGACTTGCCGACGTACCTTCCCAGATGGAGAAAGGCCTCATATATCCAAACTTGCAATCAATAGAAGCACAAGTAAGTCTACAATGTTTATGTATTATTGCATAAATATGTAGGGGTCTATAATAAATCAATAGGATGGTAGATTATAAGTACCAGAAACGTTCAGGAAAAGTCAAATACCGCATACGATGTATTATTTTTCTTGACAAAAGCTTCTTTCTGCTTGGTCAGATCAGTCTTCTTTTTCAGATAGTTCAAAGTCAGCTCAAATGACTTTTTTCCCCATGAATACCCCCCGAAGAATTCTAAATCATCCGCTATCTTGATGCGGTTCGAATTCACCTTCTTTAACGGGTCCTTTGCCAGTAGCATCGCGTGCACAAACCAAACCAAAGCACACTTCAACTTTTGTTGATTATTCAACCTATTACCTTTCATCAAGCTAATCAACTTTTGCAGCAGTAATGCTCTTGTTCTTCAACACCTTAAAATGAAAGCTTTCTTCATTTTGGAGGACTTTGTTCATTTTTGATTCACGGGGATATACTGAACAATTCAGCCTCGTAATCAAAGCAAATTCCTTTAAGCCGAAACAAGCTGGCTTACCGTTTACACAAAACCAAATTTCATGCAGTTTTTTCTAAGTTTTTATACGTCGCAACAACATATAATGAACCATTTGTCCATTAAACTTAAAATGTTCCGACATATGCCTCAAGTGTCTGAAACATGTCTTCTTAAAATTATTATACAACTTTTGTTCAACAAGAACCCGTCTAAACTCTCGATACACGACCATTCTTGCTCTCACAAAAATCTTTGCAGGAAAAGAGCCAAGATCATCCATCCAGGTTGTTAGGCCGTACGACTCAATAGAGATATCTCTCGCACAAATTGGCAAGGATAGGGGATCCTCCTCTTCGTCTTCACTATCTCCATATCCTCACTGTCCCCGCTATCACTTTCACTTTCTTCTTCACTTTTTCCCTTGCTTTTACCTTCTCTATCCTCAGCATCCTCACTCTCGTGTGCACTACTTTCGACATATTCAGAAATACCAGCAAGGATTTTTGATTTGATTTTCGACTCCGATTCATCGACTACGGATTTTTTTCTCGTGGAAGTTTTCAAAACTTCTTCGAATTTTTGCTTCCTACTAGTAGAAGCAGTGGAAGTAGGCCTTTTAACTGCTCTATGAACTTTTCTCACCCTTTATGATCTATAGTAAAAAACGAATCTGTAAATCGACCACTGGTCTATTAATAAAAACGAACAAATGCAACAAAAACAAATTTAAAGTGGTCGATCTATCGACCACTGGTCTATTAAGAAAAATGGGAAAACGCCTCACATCAAATATGCAAATCAAGTTCCAACTTCACAAGATATTGGTAGTGCAATTCACAACAACAAGAGCACCATTAAAATGGGTCCAATTCAATACAAAAAATTAAAAATCAAACGCAATATAACTACAAAAATTGAAAAAAATTCTAATCATTATCCAAAGCAAAACCCGATTAAACATGCGAAATCGACAATGTTAACTAAAAACACTCAAATTTTGACCAATTCAACGAAGAACAGTGTAATTTTTATCAAAATCAAAGAATCCCAACACAAAGCATCATCGAAAAAAATTATTAAAATGGATCTAAAACTGATTGGGGAAGAAAATTACACTTACCTGAGCAAGAGAAATTGAAAAATTTCGCCTGAGGAAGCAAGAATCAACCGAATTGTTTTGTTCGAAAAAATAGGAACCAAAATCGGGAGAAGGAAGGTTTTGATGAGAGAGAAATATGTAGTTGAAAATTCTAAATGATTTTAATAAATATTTTGAAAATGAAAAAATATAAAAAAGGATCATGTCGTAGTTTTTTAAAAAGTTATATTTTTTCTCCAAGTTTTTAAAAATATTAAAGAAACTCATGACCCCAAATCCTGACCCACTTTTTACCTTTTTCAAGACCTAACTCTACAAAATAAATCAAAAAAAATTTTAGTGTCTATGACTCAAAATAAGTTTTGAAAGTGGGCTGGAATCAAAATTGTCTCAGGTATGAGGTATCTATTATATACGATAACTTCGAACAGTATATGTAAATTGAGCTTCATTTTATATATCAAGTCCTTAGATCTAAATCATGTAATAACAAGTGTATACGCACAAAGAGACGCAGTTGACAGGCAGCAGGGTATTGAAATCATGTCTCTGATTCAGTGCTATCACCTATATATATATATATATATATATATATATATTATTGTGTTCTATATAAAAGCATAATAATAAACATAAGCATAATTATACTTTTTCCACTCACACCCCTTGCAAATTAAAATTCAGCACGAATAGGATGGACTAGTATTGCGACAGAAATCAAAGTTTATATATCGGTATCTCGTGCTATTAGTTAATGTGTGAAAAGCTGATTCAAATATGTACACGATTAAATATTATTAGAGATTATATAAAGGTCATTTCTTAATAGTAATATGGATTGATTGCGTGCACTAAGTAATAATTACATAGTGACACAAACATTTACGCAGAATTATGACATGAAGCTTGCTTTCTAAGCTGCATTTATTTTCCAATTTCAATCTCTAAAAGCTTTATAATTATCCTTTTTGCTGGATGGTCCATTCCCTTTTTTCTTCTTTCTTTTGGACTACTTCTTCTCTTCATCATACTTTCCACTGAGTTACTTGTTTTTCCTTCCAAGTATAAAGTGATACATATGATATGAGTGGTTATTATTATATGGGAACAGGTAAGCACATGACTTTAATTAACATAACTAATAATATTGTCGAACGTCATAATTCAGTGTAAAAAAGAAATACGTAAATGATAATTTAAACAAATACGATTTAGATGAAGTGGACTTATGCACAAGTTGACAAATGTTTGGGTTCAAGAACATAACATACGTAGAATTTCAATGCGTTAATTAATTGGAAATTACAAGGGGTGGTTGCGTTTGATTGGTGGGATAATAATAATAATCTATCAAACGAAAGAAGAATTCTTTTGAGTAAAGGAAGTATGTGGATAGTCTCTTATGTGAATATGGCTTGTACTTTTGAGAAAGATGGATATGGACCATATTATATATGGTATATCTTATAATCTTACGAGATAAGAATGACGCAATTTTCTGCTTTTATGGTAAATAAAATTGTGATAAGAAATATATATACGATTAATTATAGTCAAGAAAAGAACCTTTTGTGACGTCTTTTCTTTTATGGCAAAAGAAAAGATCACTTCACTAAAGAAAATTAGAGTTTAAAACTTTTGGCATTCCTAAAAAGGCAGTATGCATATACAAGTCGACAATGCTTCTCACTTTAAGAATTAAAAGAAAATTAAGACCCATTATATTCTTTTCCTCCGATTCTTTGAACCAAGATGATGCTAATATTCTTTAGTTTTCATGTTTCCTTTTTAAAAAAATCAGTTTAATTTATTTTCAAAATTAATTTGTGTATACACAATCTCATCCCCATTTGGAGATAAAAAGATTATTTCTAAAAGATCCTCGAATTTGGGTCAAATGAAACAATTTTAAAGCAAGTTTAGAAAGAAATATCATGTTGATCAAGAATAAAACAATATCAACAACAAATCATAAGAGATGCTGATAAGAAATCGAAGAAGATCAATATATTACGTACATTACCATAATACTGGAATCCATATATGCAACTTAAAACATGCTAGTTATTTAAACAAATAAAAGACAAAAAAAAAAAAAATCAAAGTAGAAAAGAGAGAGTCGATGAAATGAAACACGGAAAATTATTAAGAAAATGAAATGAAAATTATTTAAATTACCACTACTAATTCAGTAATAATTAACATAATTAACCAACCACATCAACCTTAACGGTGCACGATAATAATCGCCGGAAAATGGATGCAAAAGCAACGTACGATATCTCTTTAGCCTTTCTAAGCCCTTTACATTTTTTACTTCTTCGGCCACCACCAGGTCCACCACTAGTAGTACTACGACTTTTTTTCTTTTTTCCATAGCATTTCATTGATGTCTTGTCATTCAACAACTCTTCTTCTCTTGAAAATGTGTAGCTTCTTAAGTATAATTGCCTGCATGAAATACTGTCCACCACTTTTGGAGGATGAATAGTACTCCTACTAGTGTTGTTGACATGGTTCATTCTTGAACTAACGGACCTTATGAATTCTGCATCGGATTCTGGCCATTTATAGAGGTTTACGTATGTGGCTCTTACCGGTGCTACTCTCCCGGCGACGTCGTTAACACAAGTTGAAATGCAGGTGGAGGCCATGGTTCTTGATTTTCCGGCGAGCTAGTGTAGTACTATATATATGAGCCAGAGGAGAGACAAAGAGGCTTATGTTTCAAGAGAAGCTTTTGTTTAATGTTTTGTGGTTTTTTGTGAATGAGGAATTTATATAATAGGGGGGGTGAGAGAGTCATGTTATTGTTGGGGTGTGCAAGAGATATATATGATGGGGGTATTAATTTAAAGTTAGGTAGAATTAACTTATCAAAATGTGAATCGTAATTCCCACTAAATTTTTGGCGGGTATTTTTACTTATCCAATTAATCCTAGTTAAAGTTGGAATGATATTTAATCCTTATATTGATTGATGATAAACCTTGTCAATTTTTTGCTTAATATGTCATACGAAATCATTTATAGGATTATAGTAAAGGAAAAATGTATTATTAAGTAATTAATTAAGCATATATTTCCTCCGTTCACTTTTACTTGTCACTATTTCGAGATCAACTTATATAAATTTTGACCAACATTTTAAGATGCATTATTTAATATTTAAATTTTTAAATTTTAAAATTTTAAATTTAGATGGTTAGAACTATATGAAAAATGTATTATTAAAATATTTTTGAAAATTGTTATAAGTTGCAATTCTTCTCATATTAATATGATGAAAAAATGTATCTTAAAATATTGGTAAAAGTTTATACAAGTTAACCTCAAAAAGCGAAACAATGACAAGTAAATATGAACATATACAGGGAGTATTAAAAGAAAATAAACAAAGAAATTAAAAGTTGGAGAGAGTAATAGTTATCACATTGAATCATGATTCATCGTTTAATATATTATGATTCATTTCATTTTAGCCCGAGTGTCTTTTGATTCCTTTATTTATTGACTCAAATTATTTTGATCAACTAAGTTTAGTTCAACCCACCTATTTGATATCCTTAAAAATAATTATTTTCTAGTTTCTTAGTTAAAGTAGATTTTATGATGTTATAAATGAAAATACTATAGCGCCACCTATTTGTTTATTCGGTGAGGATTTTGATATCATTATGATCATGTTGAGACTCATGAGTGATTGAATTATTTTTTCTTCATGGGGTTTTATGCATTTGTTTTGGTGGATACTGTAGGTGTGTAGGTGGTGAAAATATGCAATAATTTAGCATCATTACAATACTGGAAGACGTCTGTATGGTATTTTCAATATTTAAGATAAGGTGCAATTAACTTAATTTTGGTCTCTTTCCACCTACAGTTAAAATGATTGCGAATGAATTGATCTAAATATTAGTAATCCTTCTATAGTTTATGACATTATATCGCACTAATTATCAAGGCAACACAATTAATTCCTAGGTACCTCCCTCCTTCCATTGATAACCGGAAACTTTCAGTTTTTGGTAAAATACATATATGATTCATTGAATTAATTAATATTTCTTCTTATGTTCTTGCTCAAGTTCATACGAAACTTGGGAATTAAGATTTAATTTTCTGTCAGGAGAGTTTTGACTTTGAATATATTACTCCAGCAAACAAAGAAATCGACAAATAAGATTTAACATATCTATACTGACATTAACAACCTACTATCTGTCCGAGGTGGTGGTAAAGTTCTGTGTATACTCTATCCTCCCCAAGCATCACTTAGCTTGTGGGCCGGAATTTCAACGGGTATGTTGTTGTAGAATAAAATGTTGTTTCATTTTCCAGATTCTACTTCTTATTTCTAGACTCTAAGCTGTTCCTTGACATTACGGTCACCTTAATTAAAATAACAAATCAATGAGAATACCAACTCTCATACCTGTATTTATGTTCCTTTGTCGAGAAGTATGTCATAAGTAGCACCATTTTTGTAGCAAAAGGAACAAAATGATTGTTAATGTAATTAGAGAAGTCCAGAGAGTGATTAAGGCATTGTGAGTAGCAGATTTCTTGAATAATCTTCATGTCATTAGTAGCAGATTTCTCGAATAGTCTTTTTATCGTTAGTAGTAGATTTCTCAAATAGACCTCTTGTCGTTAGTAGCACAATCAAAAATTCTGACAAGTGAGATCAGAAAATATACAAGAATATCATAATGGCATTCAAAACAGTAATCGCAACAATCAATTGAACCTCCTCCGGATCATATAACTCTGCCTAAGTGTGACAAAACTAGCCCGAACCCATCAAACATGCCCAGATTTTAATGGGCTTGGGATGGAGCGGTTTTAAGATTGGTTAGTTGGGCTAACCTATCAGAAATTATAAGCTCAAATGAACCCATGATGATGTTTAATTTTAAGAAAAAATTACATAAACTAACAACCTTAAGATATTAATTACAAGAAATAACAATACAAGAAATAACAATAGTTTGACAAAATTACAATTAATAACAAAACTAGCAATATTTTACCTTTTTTTCCTTAAAAGCACGTGAAATCTACTCTCTTATTTTCAATTCTCCATTTTTACTCTACTTTACCTATTTCACTTCCCCCAAACTTCCTTTTTTTTTTTTTTTCAAATTCTCCCAAATTCCACATGAAATCCCACATCTTGATAAAGATCATCTCCACTTTTTAAGGTAACTTTTTATTTAGTTAATGCATGCTATTTTTTTTCCATTTAATTTCTGTTAAGGTGTTTTAGTGTCGCCATTTTTTCAAAATTAATTTGCAAAACTCGTCTTTTTGGGTTTATTTTGTTTTCTGTTGAAATTGTACGAGTTAATGTATAATGACTCAACATGCAAATCGTAGTAGTTCAGTTAGAGAAAATCAATCGAACAATTTAGTTTCCAATGAACTACCATCGTTTAGTCTTGGTTTAACAAAAGACGAAGATTTTAACTTAAGTTCTACTAATATTCTGTCTAACGAAGGTGTTATAGTTGAAGAGTTGAGATCGAAGCACTGTAACAATCCCGAAAAGATTGTGGAGCATTGACAAAATCTTCATCCCAAAATTCATAAAATTTAAAAAATCAGTGAAAAGGAGAAAATCGGATGAAAAAGGAGAATGTAGTAAAACTGCAAGTCCCGTTGCATCAGATTGTGAATCTGAACAAGAAAAAGTGGAGGAGGTATGGTACTAAAATTTGTGTAAGATATTTGTGTTTATCAATGACAAGGTTTCTGTATATATATTTTTATATAGAAGTGTATTATGTATTCTGAAAATACATTTGTTATATAATTTGTATATGTGTTGTTATACTCTGTTCTTGTAAATTAATTGTACAATTCATGTATTCACAAAATACATATGTGTTTGTTGAAATATAATTCTAATATGTATTCTGAAAATACATTCAATTTAGATATGTGTTTTTATGTGTACCTCTAAGAATTTTATTCGATGTTAAGTTGTGTTTGGTAGTCATTACATTTTGAATGTGATATGTAGGTCTTGTTTGTTGAAATGTGTTTTTTTACATACATCAAGTGACGATAATTTTTATATTTTGATGTGTTGATAACTTAAATATTGACTAGTAATGTAACTTTTAGGATGTATTTTCTTAAATACATATGCTGCACTGTTTAGACATATAATTCTGTTTTTATGTTGTATAGGTGTTGCGTTTTCAAAATATACATGACGAGTAATTCATGTGTATGTTTCAACTGTTGACGGTGTTCCAACTATTGATTTTGATCCAGATCTTCTTCGCACGAGATATGCTTTGATGTTGTGGCATTATGGTTCGAGGAAAGAAGAAGAGAAGGCACAAAGTGATGATGAAGCACCAATGAGGCATACTAGGGATATTGGGATAACATAAGATATTGAAGTGCATGATATTTGAAGATTATTTTGAATTTGTTGTATTTTACAATAATGGACTTTAGGTAGACTAAGATTTAGTTGAATATTTCTTAGGTTTCATATGTCACTTTAATGTTGAAAATTGATATCTTAATATTTTCTTTGCTGTAATTGTTAGATTTTTGATGTTTAAATTTCTAAAATACAGTTGTTCGTGCTTAGTTTATGCTACTGCTATGCATATTTTGGTATGAATATGTGCTTTCTAGTTTTGAATATAATTTTCAGTATTGAATATGTATGTTTCAGTCATTATATGTATTTTTGAGTAATGCATATGTATTTTGAGCAATGTATGTGCTTTTTTTCAATTCTGCACATATACTTCTGAATAATACATAATTATTGTATAGTTTTACATAAGTCTATATATTTTTATGATGCGTATATATTTATGATTAATACATAAGTATTTTACCAGAAAT
>NC_061116.1:221774586-221922155 GCF_002878395.1 Capsicum annuum | reverse complement strand
TATATATATATATATATATATATATATTTGTCTGAATATATACTTTTTTGGTCATGCATATGCATGTGTATTTGTCCAGTTTAATACATATGTATTTTACCACATAAGCATATGTATTTATGAGTTATTCATAAATTTTTTTTCATATATGTATATATATCTATGAATAATGCATATTAAAGTATGATTAATGTATATGTTCTTTTTTTTTAAAAAAATGTATTTAAAGTTTTAGTTATGTAATTGATAAGTCATTATATGTATTCTTAATTGCTTTTATTTATTACATAAATGTACGTTAACTTATTTTTATTTTTTATAGATTGGCATAGGTTTTTATTAGATTCTCATATGTATTTTTTTTAGATTAAAAATTTAACTTGTGTAACGTACAGTTCATTAAATATAAATAAATGATGTTACACGTCTTGTATACTATATTCTTAAACCGAACTCATTAAAAATAAAAATTAGACCCAATAATTGTGTTGGATTTATTTTAGTGGGTTTGATTTTTATTTTGATTTTAAGTAATATTGGTTGATTTAGATTTGGTAATGTGAACTAGGTCATGTGACAAAAATAATTTTGCAAAACTACTATTGCAAAATAATAATTCGAATGAACTTTTCTGTAACAGCAGCGATATAAATGCACCAAACTTTTAAAGGCAGTGATATAAATGAGCCAAACTTATAGCGGGTGACATAAATGAGTTATTTCTGAAATATTTGAGCGCGACCACAACATAACACGTATATAGATAGGTTTTATTGTCATATACTACTGCAATGCTTCAACTTCAAACAAACTGAAATTGTTTATGTGAATTCCCTTCATGTCGGCTGCACGGACTCCGATTGTGTCAGCTATTCACATTGTCAGTCTCAAACTTGGGAATCAGACGCTGTGTAGGCAATTGATGTAAAATTAATCATATCGACCCATGAATTGAAATTAAATCTTGTAAAATTCGTGTATTTACGATCTTTAATTTCATTGTGATCGATTAACTTATGCATGCATACACTATATTGCAAATCACACATTTATTTAGTTCAACCATACTCTATGGTCTTGTTCCTTCACACACGTAGAATTCCACGTGGATTTCGAGTGGATTTGGAATTTGGATATGGCTGTGACATGATAACAAACCAGCATGTGCTTTCTGGTGGTGCATAGAGCAAAAGTATAAAGTTAGTTGCAACTTATTAAATAGAAAACAAATAGATGTACATATATATAGGAAGGATAACTAATAGACGTGCAACTTTCAACTTAGAACTATAGTATTTGTCATAATTTCAAATGGAATGTAAATGTTAATTACTTAGATATGTTCACCTTATATCCACATCTAATTAAATCAGAAGGTTGAGATATTCCAGAAGTGTCCGAAGAATTGTCTTTTTTTTTTTTTTGGTGTTTTCACCTGATATTTGATATATGTATTGGCCCCTCGATTAAATAATTGCAATTCACCCGTGTAACGTCATTTAAGGGGAAAACACTTCCTAACAAGTTTTTCTTTTTTTCATAATAACTCAAACCTGAGACTTTTAATTAAGGACGAAAGAATCATATTCATACCATCACAACTCTTGTTGGGGTACTGACAAGTTCAAATCTTTATTAAACTCTGGTTAGTGACGTGAGTTCAAGGGTATTTTTATGGAAAGGAAAATAGAAGTAAAGTGTATCATTGAGTATGTTTTAAGTAACAGTATATATATTTAATAGCTTCATTTACTGCAACCATCTAAAGGATCAATTTATGAGAAGAATTAATGTTCAATTTGCAAAGTGTCATATTCTTAACAACCCTTTTATTCAAAGTTTGTAGTACTCAATAATTTAACAGATCAAGTAGTAGTATAGTAGTATCTCTTGTCATTATCATTTTAATACTAAATTAAATGCATGTGAGGACTCACATCTTGTCACCTTGGGCACCACATATTAACCCCACTTTTGTCTAAGCTTTTCCTGTTTATCTTATAATTTTGTCAACTAATTCATCAATCTCGTGTTCCTCGTGATTGCTCTACTTATTATTTTGATACTGTACATAATAGTAGAGCTTAATTCAAAATTTAATTCTGATAGCTTGATTTGAATTTAATCTATCACTGATTAGCGGAGTTTAAATACATATACATGATCTGTACGGAAAATATTGAATTCGGATAACTATGTATAATTACACTTATTTATAATATAAATAAATTTATGAATTTAGCTAGGAAATAAATATTATAGTAACGGCTATTTTACTTTTCATAAGCAGCTAAGCAGCTCAATTATGGAGTCATACAAGTGGTCCAGACTTTTGGAGCAACTACACACAATGTCTTTTTAAGGACATAAAGAAATAAATAAGAAAATTTCATTTCTAAATCTTTATTGGAATATTTTGATAAGGTAAACTCCCCTCTAATCAAATTTTTTTTCAAGGCGGAAAAGCTTCTTTAATTTAAACATCATTTTCTTACTTTGAATATTTTATAATTTAATGGAATAACAGAATTTATTCATAAGTTAGCCTTGATAGAAAAAATCAGATGGCATTATACATGTCATAAGAAATACATCTCTCTCTCTTTCTCTTAACAAAAGAGAAAATTAGACTGGATTAGTTTTCTTACTTTGCTTAAACATTACTAAAATTCAAAATAATATAGGCTGGACATTGATCTCTTATAATCCTTAGTTATTTTAGTTACATCACACCCTTGATATCCAAATCCATAATAAAAGATACTAATAACCTTCCTCATGAAACACATTAGTTTGTTTTTACAAAAATACATCATTTGAATTTTGAATCAACATCATTGAATAGATTAGAAAATATATATTGCTGCAAATCCAAATGACAACGACAAAATAAAAGATGAAAATTTCATAAACTTGTATTATTGGATGTACTAAACTAAATGAATATAACTCCAAAAAGTCGCTCAAACAGTTTTTTTTTCGACAAATAAAAACCTTCAAGATACAATACTTGAGAATTTTGAATTCAAAATTAAGCCTAAAAAAGAAAAGAATGCAAAATCCTAACAACATTATCCTTAAACTTACTATTTTAAGAAATTGACATGCTCTCCCATAGGTGAAAATTTACTACATTCAGTATTTATAGCAATTCAAAAAATATGACACATATCCTTAAATACCCCTTAATTTTACCCCTTAATTATAAGTAAAGATATTCTTAGATTAATTTATCACTTGCTACAGTAAATTAATATGACATGATTCGATAAAATAATTTGTTAAGGACAGTAAAAATTAAAGTATATGAATTTTACTTGATTTATGTCCACAATATATGTGTCCTCAAGCCAAATTTCTTTTCCTCTATATTTTTGATTGGTTAAAGTGGTGACCTGCTTATATCGACTTGACCAATCCTCTCTTGATGAGCTAGTTTTGAGGTTGAGTTACTATGGGCCCGTTTGGCCATGAAAATTTTTCTCTTTCTTCGAAAAAAAATTCGGAGTTGAAAATTGTGGTGTTTGGTCATGAAAATTCAGAAAATAATTCCGGAATTTTTCTGAAAAGGAAAAACAGGTTTTTGTTGTTTTCACAATTTTCCAATTTCAATTCCAACTTTTATTATTATTACATATAACCCCATTCTTTTAAATTTTTACATAAAACTCTCCTTATAACATTACTTTTTCAATATTACGTATATAGCAATTTTAAGGAATAAAATAATTATAATTTCAAACTCAATGCTATCCTAATTAGTATATATCTCTTTATCTCTCTTATCATTATTTTTATCCCTTATTTAATTTTCTCCCTCATTTAAGACATTATTTTACTGTTAATTTATATTTATACCAATAAATATATAAAGTATTATATTTATAATAGAAATATACAAAGTATGTTATATATAAAGTTTATACCATGTATATACCATATACACATATATAAATATACAAAGTATTAAGAAATATACTAAGCATATTTATAATATAAATATACAAAGTATGTTATATATGAAGTTTATACCATGTATATATATCATATATGCACATATATAAAAATACAAAGTATAAAGAAACATACTAAGCATATTTTTATATTTATGGTATATGATATAATATACCATAAATATGCAAAATATGTTTTACATAGAAATAATTTATTCACACACAGTAAAATCTTTCATGTATAAGAAAATTAAAGAAATAAATTAGCGGCACCTTAAAATTTAATAACAACTCATCATTTCCTATTTTTTAGGAACGGAAAATGAAGGAAGTAAATTAAATAAATTCCTAAAAAATAAATTTATTTGAAAGATAATATTTGTTACCTAAAAAACAGGAAGCAGTGTTCTGTTAATATAACATCCATATTTAAAATTTTTAAATATGAGAAAACGACTATTAATGTAAATATTATATATGTCATAATTGAAATTCATTAAATATGACCATGTATATGTAATTATTTTTATAATAGTGGCTAATTGTGTTCTTTTTTCATTAGTAGGTAAATTTTAATTAGGTGATTTTGATAGTTTGTAAAAGTTAGGGCATAAAATTATATTTAAAAAAGTTTTTTCAAAAGTCAAAAGAAAATTTCAAATAAGACATGGCCAAACACAACTCCAACTCCAGAAAATTTTAGTTTTCATGGCCAAACGGCTACTATATTTTTACATGATATCAGAGTGATGATCATTTCTATTTCGACTCCCAATTCATGCTTCAATTTGGAAGGGGGTGGGGGTGGGGTGTAAATAGAGTATTAGTAACCATTTTTACATTGTTAACACACAAATTAATAAACACCATTTTAGCATTTTCATCCTCTTTCTTGTCTTTGCATTAATTTTTGATTTAGTTCTCTATTTATGATCATTAGTAACTCTATAATGATCAATCGAATTAGAAATTTCATAGTTTTGGAAATTCTCTAAATTATAAGTATTTGAAATAAAAAAGACTAAACATAAATGATTCACCTTACTTATCATGAAATTAAGGTTGCTAAATATGATTTGTAATAAATTGTATCTAAACTCCGTGGCATTTCACGTAATAATTAGCAAAAGAGCGCCCTATCTCATATCTACATTCTTCAATTATGTTTAAAAATTTTCTTTTTTTTTGTTTTTATGTTACAACGGTCATAAATCAATTTCAAATACCCCGTAACAGCCACAAAATCTGTGCATTTCTCTTCAACTTTATCTCACCTCACGCTCATATACAGCTCCTTCAATATTTTTTATATCCAGAAAAAAAGAAAAGAAAATAAATCCACCAAATTTATCAGTAGTCTATTTCTATTCAAATCACTAAATTCTCTCTCTCCAAAATCTTCTCTCTAAAATATCGCCGTTATTGTTGTTGTTGTTCTTCACATTGTTGAATCTCTCAACGGCCGGCCGGCAAGCAGACGATTTGATCGTCGGTAAGTCTACACGTTTTCCTCGTCATTTCTGCATTATACGTATAAATGCGTATGCATTAATTGAATGTTTTTTTTTTCAATCGAATTTTATCTTTTCATGATTTATAGATTAGTCGTTTTCAATTTGATGATGAATTTTCGTTTGTTTTTTCCGTGAAAATGTACTTCAGAGCATTCGAGTTGGGAGCTTCTCTTTTGCTATATCAAGTTTGTGTTTCTCAGATTTGGAATCGAGGTGAATTGAATTGAATCAGAGAATTGGAGGAAATAAGGAGATCATTATTGAAATGGAGCAACAGAGAAGAGGCTACGTATCACGGTCACCTTCACAGACACCGCGGTCTAGTGAAAAGGCTGTTAGAGATCTGCGATCAGCAGACGGGAATACGAGTGGAAAGCATGATAATAAAGATAAAGGTGTCAATGTGCAGGTTATTGTGCGTTGCAGGTTAGTAGAATTAGTGCATTTTGGAGCTACTGAATTGAATTGATTGTATTTGATGGAATCATTGTGATGGTTGTGAATTATGCAGGCCATTGAGTGAGGATGAGATGAGATTGAATACAGCAGCAGTGATTTCTTGCAATGAGGGAAGAAGAGAAATTTCTGCTATGCAGAACATAGCTAATAAACAAATTGACAAAACATTTGTCTTTGATAAGGTTTGAATTTCTTTTATTTGTTCTTTATATGATAGCATTGAAGGGGAGCCTTGGAGTAATTGGTAAAGTTGTTGCCGCCATGTTAACTCGTGGTCATGGGTTCAAGCCGTGGAAAAAGCCTCTTGTAGAAATGCAAGGTAAGGCTGCATACAAAAAAAACCTTTGTGCTTCAACCTTTCCCTAATAGCTAGCGTTAGTGTACCGGGCTATCCTTACCCTTTATATGATAGCATCAGTTCTAAAATAGATATAGGAAAAAAGAACATGTAGCCAAAAGGAAAAAGAAAAAGAAAAGAAGAATAGAGTGACTAGTTTTAAAAGTAGGTACTAATTTGGTGTAATTACTTGGATACGTTGCCTGTTTAGAGCCAAATGGATATGAGTATTTCATTAACTCACTCCAACTAGTTTGGGTGGGTGTATTTGCTAGCTATATAGATTGAAACTGAATGTCACACTTCAGTTCTGGTACAAAACGAATTTTTATGTTACTGCTGAAGAGTTTAAGTGAATCAGACATCTGGTGTTTCTTGAGATGACGCTAAAATTTGGTTTGGTATTGCTGTCCAGGTCTTTGGTCCTACGTCCAAACAGAAGGACTTGTATGATTCTGCAATCTGCCCTATTGTATTCGAAGTTCTAGAGGGCTATAACTGCACCGTTTTCGCGTATGGGCAGACAGGAACAGGGAAAACTTATACAATGGAGGGAGGGGGAAGAAAGAAGGTTGGTGTCTATTAGAGATGAAATTGTTTATGCTACTTTCTTCTGTTTGATAATACAATACAGTTCACCCCGTTTAGAATGGGGAATTTCCAAGTGATGCAGGTGTTATCCCACGAGCTATTAAGCAAATCTTTGACATATTGGAAGCTCAAAGTGCTGAATATAGTGTGAAAGTAACGTTCTTGGAGCTGTATAACGAGGAAATATCCGATCTTTTAGCTCCAGAGGAAACTACAAAGTTTCCAGAAGACAAATCCAAGAAACCATTAGCTCTGATGGAAGATGGTAAGGGTGGAGTATTTGTTAGAGGCCTTGAAGAGGAGTTAGTAAGCTCTGCAAATGAAATTTATAATATCTTGGAGAAAGGTTCCGCTAAAAGGCGTACAGCAGAAACTCTTCTTAACAAACAGAGCAGTCGTTCTCATTCTATATTCTCTATCACAATTCACATCAAGGAGTATACTCCAGAAGGGGAAGAAATGATCAAGTGTGGCAAACTGAATCTTGTAGACCTTGCGGGTTCTGAAAACATTTCACGTTCTGGTGCAAGAGAGGTGAGGCATTAAAATTCTTAATTCGTTAGCCATTGTATTTAGCAATTTTGTTAGTAAGAAAAAAAAAGAAAAAGAGAACCAAATGAACGAGTGTGCAAAAGTTGCTTAGCGATGTCATCAATTTGCCTACTTCATGCCAACTTATCCTGGAAGAGACTTTTCAAGTTCCTTTTGGCTCTTTGCCCACTTTGATTGTGTATGTTCACATTCTTTTAAGCTGCACTAGATGATAGATTTTCTTTTGCAGGGCAGAGCAAGGGAAGCTGGGGAAATCAACAAGAGTTTGCTTACACTTGGTCGTGTTATAAATGCTCTAGTTGAGCACTCTGGCCATGTCCCATATAGGTGCTTAAAAAACCCATATTTAGATAAGACAATATTATATGTATGAAGCTTTTTACATACCCTGGGAAACATTTGTTTTGTTTGTCAGGGAGAGCAAAATAACAAGATTGTTGAGGGATTCATTGGGAGGGAAAACAAAGACATGCATAATTGCGACAATATCTCCCTCCATTCACTCTATGGAAGAGACACTAAGCACTTTAGATTATGCTCATCGTGCCAAAAACATAAAAAATAAGCCAGAGGTCAGTTTTCTGGTCAATCAAGCATTCTAAAAAGATTTTTAGTTCAAACGTCCTTAACTTTTCTTTTGCTGCTATATAGATTAATCAGAAGATGATGAAATCTGCATTGATGAAGGACTTATATTCTGAGATTGAAAGGCTGAAGCAAGGTTTTATATTGCTTTCTTCTTCTCTCTTCACGAATCTCCATCTTTGAATGGTAGTTGCTTTAAATTATTATATGTTTTGATTACATGAATTCCCATTTTAATGCCAACAGAGGTGTATGCTGCAAGAGAGAAGAATGGTATCTACATCCCAAGAGATCGATATCTCCAAGAGGAAGCTGAGAAAAAGGTTAGGTCCTGCTCACTGATCTACTGATTAGTTGAATTATCATGTAATCTTTTCCTATGCATGGTCAATATGTTTTTTCTCGTCTCTCAGGCAATGTCTGAAAAGATCGAACGGATGGAACTTGACTCAGAATCAAAAGACAAGGTATGCTGCTGCTGATTAATTACTCAGCTCGATTTTATTGATCATCCATAACTCGTAACTCATTACATTTTTGGCTACTGCAAACAGAAATATATGGAGCTTCAGGAACTGAACAATTCTCAGCAGTTGTTGATCACTGAATTGAGTAACAAACTTGACAAGACAGAGGTACGGTGTTCGGACCTCACCTAATTTCAATAGCTTTCTTTTGTTGATATACTCTTTCTCATGGGGATTATCTATAAATATGTGTCTTTCAGAAAAAGCTTCAGGAAACTCAGCATATTTTGGCTGATCTTGAAGAGAAACACAGGCTGGCAATTGCAACAATTAGAGAGAAGGAATTTCTGATAATGAACCTTCTTAAGTCTGGTAAGCCACATCCTCTGCACATGGTCAAAGCAGACTCTTTGATTATGTCATTTTCAATTGCCTGAAATTGCATGTTTTTTTCCTACGCGCACCAACTTTGGGAGGATTATATTTTACAGGTGGTGGTGATTTGGGGGGGGGGGGGGGGGGGGTGGGGGGGGGGGGGTGGGGGTGGTGGTGCCAACTTGCAAGATTCTAGTGTTTCTTTTATAAACATTTTTTTAGGTGGGGGGGATCATATCTCTCTTATTAAAGGAATTACCAAATTCATCGGTTGACACAATATGGGGAGTATATATATATATTTTTTGGAATCATTACCTTACGTAATAGTTATATGAGATATTTAAACATATGTATTCTACCAGAAAAATCACTGGTTGAGCAGGCCTTTAAACTTCGAGCTGAGCTGGAACATGCTGCATCAGATGTCTCTAACTTGTTTGCAAAGATTGGTAGGTTAACAACTTTTAGGACCTGATGAATCCCTAATGATTTTCTTTCTCAAAATAAAGGCTCTTACGCCCACTATACTGATAATGGTTGATTTCAGAGCGCAAGGACAAAATAGAACATGAAAATAAAGTTCTCATCCAAAAGTTCCAATCCCAATTAACTCAACAACTTGAAGTTTTGCATAAGAGTGTTGCTTCCTCAGCCACACAACAAGAGCAACAACTCAAACACATGGAGGAGGACATGCAGTCCTTTGTGTCTACCAAGATTGAGGTATGCCTGATTTTGTATACCTCTTAAAGAAGACACTCTACCTGTAAAACACGTTCAAAACTATGTACTTCAGAGTTTGGTACCTCTTAAAGAAGACACTCTACCTGTAAAACACGTTCAAAACTATGTACTTCAGAGTTTGGTACTCATGTTAATCAGTATGTGTTTGATGTAGGCTATGGAGGAGCTTCGAAGCCTCCTAGACAATTTGAAAAGCATGTTTGGTTCTGGTATCAAAGCTTTAGATGGTTTGGCGGGGGAGCTCGATGGCAATGCTCACTCAACTTTTGTCCGTTTAAACAGTGAAGTTTCAAACCATTCATCTGCTCTCCGAGAGGTATGCCTTCTTTAATTCTCTGAGAAATTCCAAATATGCCTTTTTTTAATTCTTTGAGAAATTCCAGGTAGTATTTTCTGCTTATCTCCATCTTTTTTCTTTCTGAAATGCAGCTTTTTGAGGAGATTGCCTTTAAGGCCAACACCTTGGTTAATGATCTCCAAAAGAGTCTTCACAGCCAGGAGGAGAAACTAATTGCATTTGCAGCACAACAACATGAGGTATCAGTAGTTTCTATTTGTGAGCTCTTCCCCCTTCTCCCCCCAGTTCGCCCCTGTATATCCCTCTTTTTTCCTTCCCTAGTTTGGATTATGAAGTTTGGATGCTTTTATAGGCTCACGACAGGACAATCACAACATCAAGGTCATTTTCTCAAATTACTGGCAACTTCTTTAAGACTTTGGATACGCATGTTTCCCAATTGGGTGATATAGTTGAAGATGCACAAACCGTCAGTGACCAGAAGTTTTCAGATCTTGAAAAGAAGTTTGAGGTAATTAATGTCATCCATGTACATCTCTCTCACTTAATGAAGGTCCACATACTTTTTAGCCCTGTTTTTTATATGTATGCCTCATACAGGAATGTGCTGCCAATGAGGAGAGGCAAATCTTGCAGAAAGTGGCAGAACTCCTTGAAGGATCAAATGCTAGAAAGAAAAAATTGGTATGGTCATTTTATTAGTCATATACACGCATGCATCATAATTGCTTCACCAGTTGAAGAAAGGCATACAGCTGCGGATAAAATTTTCATTATGCCTTAACCCAGGCAACAAGATAGTAACTTCATTGATCTATGAATATGGAAAAAAAAAAGATGCATTTTCTTTAGTCAAGCGAGCAAAATAGGGTGACAACAACAATGACTCTTTATATAAATGTGTGGCCTTCCTTTAACTTTGTTTCTAGCACTTAGTACTCCATTTACAAGTGACAAGAAGAGTGTGTCGTGGGTTCTGGAGGACAATCATAATACTTTTTTCCATTTTAGGCTACGAAAGTTTATTGGGTTTTCTACTTCGTTTGCTCTAGGTTCAAACTGCAATCAATGACCTCCGAGAAAGTGCTTACATCCGAACCAGTAGACTAAAACAAGAGATGTCAACCATGCAATACTCAACTACTTCAGTCAAAGCAGAATGGACCAACTATATGGAAAAGGCTGAATGCCATCATCTTGAGGATACTGCATCTGTGGATAAGGGGAAGAAAGAGATGGAGGAGGTGCTACAGAATTGGTATGGTCCTTTTAGCATGTCATATTACTTCTGTAGAGAACTTATGGCTGTCTGAATAGTTTCTTGGCCTCTCTGCTCACTCGAATATATGTACTATGCAGTCTGCAAAAGGCAAAATTGGGTGCTGAACAATGGACGAATGCTCAAAGCTCTTTGATCAGTCTAGAGGAAAGAAATGTTGTGTTTGTCGACAAAATTGTTAGGTTGGTTGATTCACTTGCTATTCAAGGCTTCTGTCTCATATTTCCAATATCTCACTTTGTTATTCAAGGCTTCTGCCTCATTTTTCCACTACTCACTTGTTATTTACTGTGAGCTTGTAACATTTTTTAGTGAAGGAATGAATGCCAATGAAGTATTGCGCGCACAGTTTTCATCTGGTGTGTCATCTACTCTTGAAGATACTGATGTTGCTAGCAAAATCCTTCTCTGTTCCATTGACCGTACGTTATCAAGTTGTTAACACATATATATTAATAACTTACACTGGCTGCTTGGTATCATCCAATAAACTAAATTAAATTTTGCAGATTCTTTACAACTTGACCGTGATGCTTGTGGGAACCTTGATTCGATGATTGTTCCTTGTTGTGGAGAGCTGAGAGAATTGAAGAGTGGACACTACCACAAGGTTGTGGAGATTACAGATCATGCAGGACAATGTCTTTCACAAGAATACATGGTAAGGACATTCAGTCATATGACAGAAAATCTGTCTCTTTTGTCATTATTCATGTACTTTTACGACATTATGTTCATGTCCAAATCTTTATCACTTGTACTAGGTCGACGAACCATCTTGCTCTACACCGAAAAAGAGAGCTTTCAGTATACCAAGTGCTGGTTCCATTGAGGAGCTCAAGACTCCTTCTTTTGAGGAGTTGTTGAAATCATTTTGGGATGGAAAATCACTGAAGCAAGCAAATGGAGATGTAAAACATACTGCAGAGGATTATGGAATATTGAGAGATTCAAGACTTCCTCTCACTACTATTAATTAGGACTATAGGAAAGACATTATAGGATTATGGAAGAAAAGCGCTGTACATAAGAATTCACCTACATGGACGAGTGAGGGAAGGGTCCTCCACCTCCAATTATAGTTGGGGGTTCGAGTCATCAAGATAGCAAAGTGGAAGAAGCCATTGTTAGGCTTTTTTGAGTAGGGAGAGTTTGTTTGAATGTGGGTTACCGTATCCGAGAATGAAGAAAATGGAACGAAGATCTCCTACATGTAATTGTTGTTAGTGTATCCTATTCTTTCAATTATTTGTAGCAACTGGGAAGAATTTCATCTGTTTGACCCTCTTTGTAGGGAACAGAATTAGGAGATTCCTGAGACAATGACAGATTATAGTAAATGAATGGCTTAGAGGTCTCTTTTGATGTGATAGAGTTTCTAATTATCTTCTCACCTGATAAGTTCTTTTATATCCTGAGTAGCAGTATTTATAGGTAATAAAGGATGCAGAGCACTCAAATGCACTCAATGTGAAATCCAATCTTCTTGCAAAACCATTCAAATAAGGACAAACTTCGACATTACTTCGAAATAATAATCTTACGAACTCAATGCCGCACTGATGAAGGCACCCAAATTCTTTGATGTCATATCTGATATTCAAAGTTTTGTCTTGATTCGGTACTGCATTCCAGTTTTATGCATCGAAACAATGCTTTACCCCTAAATATCCAGTCATTTGTTGTGCCTTTCAGGGAACTATGTTCAAACTTTAGTTCAATTCTATAGTTTATAGAATTGTCAAAGCCACGTTGAAGTTGAGATTTGTTTTTAAAAATTCCAAAACCCAAAAGCATAATAAAGAAAAAGATCACCAAAAACAACCCATTTTTTTAAAAAAAAAAAAATTACAACGCAAAAATCAGTTGGAGGACGACGTGCTTACAAGTAAGGATCACAATTGACTACTTGTTTTATTAAAGAATTCGAACCACGTCTAAAAGATGCAGGCCTCCCCACTCATTTGATTCCCAAGAATTTGTCCTAAGCAAACATTGGAACATTTAATAGAATATTGAACTAATTTAAACATGATCTGTCTCTAGCTTGCTAGGACTTTGCCTACAATTAAAATATTGTATTTCACACTAATGGATAATGAACAAGTTGCAGTATCTTATGTACAAATCCAGTCAGAAGATTGAACTAACTCAAAGTAAAATGAAAAGGAATAGGACTTTGTCCAATTAATAAAATGTTTCATTTTGGCTGCTGTCTTAGTGGGGGGGCACTATGGTTTTTAAAAACGTTGTATTTTTCCAACCACTAACTTAACAAACTCTCCTCTCTTCATAAAAAATTTCTGTAAAAGAAGAAGAGAATCACATAGTATGGTGCCCATTGACAATGGGGATTTATCTCGAGACAATTCAGTGAAATGGATCCTTGAAAATGCTGAAAAAGATAGTACGAGCGACGTCCAGGATAACAGACACGGTGCAGTCTCCCCACTAGAACCAGCAAACCAAAAATCTTTCAAGAAAACTTTCAGCATTTCAAGAAAAAGGAGTGGAGTTGTACCACGAATGGAGAGGATGCAATCAGGAGCTTCTAGAGGACTCAAGAGCTTGCGGTTTCTTGACAGAACGACTACAGGTATTGAATTGTCCGACCATCTCATCTAAAAAGTTAAACTGTTGGCGAGTATGCATTTATGTACTTAACTATATTTTCAACACGTCCACTCATATGCCAGCCTGATTCCTTTTCACAGGCTAAGAATGTGAAAGAATCCTTTTTGATAATCGACTGCTGTTTGATTTGAACTCAGGATCTCCATTTGTTTTGATACAGGGAAAGAGGGCGATGCCTGGCGAAGTGTGGAGAAACGATTCAATCAAAATGCAGTTAATGGGAGGCTCTTCAGAGAGAAATTTGGAACCTGCATTGGTATTTTTTCAAAGACATTTCATATATACTGTACTTGGTATGGTAACAGTTGGAGCATAAAGTAACTTTTTTATATTATTTGGCATAATAGGAATGGGAGAAAGCAAGGAATTTGCTGGAGAGTTATTCGATACGTTGGCAAGGCGCAGGAAGATCAACACAGAAGATGGTATAACAATAGATGAAGTGAGAGGATTTTGGGAAGACATATCAACTCAGTCTCTTGATGCAAGGCTTCATATTTTCTTTGACATGTAAGAGGTTAAATCAATGGCAGAAGAAAACTAAAATCCGTCTTTCCAATTGACTAATGATGGTGAATTTTCACAGGTGTGACAAGAATGGTGATGGGAAACTATCAGAGGAAGAGGTCAAGGAGGTGAGAAAACTTTCTTCCTTCAATTTTTCCACGTCTATCTTACTTAATACGTTTTTTTTTTTTTTTTTTTTTTTTCTGAAAAAAGGTTCTAGTGATGAGTGCCTCGGCAAACAAATTGTCAAAATTCAAGCAACATGCAGCGACATACGCAGCCTTAATCATGGAAGAGCTTGACCCTAATCATTTAGGATATATTGAGGTGAGGATGGCACGAAAAAGTTGTTGTCGTTTTACTGCTATTGATCGTTTGATTATCTTGGACCTCAAAGACACCAATCATGCTTATAGTTTCCAACTTTCCATTACAATCATCATATTGACGACGATAAATCTCCCCGGGTTCTGCCATAAGAATTAATGAAAATTGCTTAGAGAAACAGCTTCATTGCGTTGTGTCAAACTAAAATGGATGAGGATAGCTTCTTCTTTAATTTCTCATTTTCTACTTTAACAGATGTGGCAACTTGAAGCTCTACTGAGAGGGATGGTGGGGGGTTCAGAAGAAGGGGAAAAGACCCTGAAGAGATCACAAACACTAGCGAAAACCATGATCCCGAAAGAATACAGAACTCCAGTCAGCAAATTCTTGTACAAGACATCAGAAAAAGTACAAGAAAACTGGAAAAGAATATGGGTCCTAACATTATGGTTGTGCATCAACATGATACTCTTCACTTGGAAGTTCCAACAATTTAAAAGAAAATCAGCATTTCAGGTCATGGGTTATTGCGTTTGCATCGCTAAAGGTGCAGGGGAGACTCTTAAGTTCAACATGGCACTGGTTCTTTTTCCTGTATGCAGAAGAACTCTTACTAAGCTAAGAGAAACTTTTCTTGGTTCAATATTTCCCTTTGATGATAACATCAATTTCCACAAGATAATTGCATTGGGAATTGCTGTCGCAACGTTTATTCACGCATTTTTCCACACCAGCTGCAATTTTGTGAAACTAACAACATGTCCAGAGAGTAAATTTATGACGTTTCTTGGAAGCAACTTCGACTACCACCAACCGAGTTACTTGGAACTGGTGGCGTCTATCCCAGGCGTAACAGGCGTTCTGATGACACTTTTCATGCTTTTCTCATTCACATTGGCTACACATTCATTCAGAAGGAACGTCATCAAATTGCCATGGCCTTTCCATCATTTAGCAGGATTTAACGCGTTTTGGTATGCACATCATCTTCTGGTCCTTGTCTACATCCTCTTGATCCTCCATGGCTACTTCATATTCCTTACAAAAGAATGGTACAAAAAGACGGTATGTCCCATCCTAACTTTGCAGTGAGAGAAGAAGTTCAAATGTACATCAATCATGTTGTTTTGATATGATTATGGACGTTTAGTTTGCTGACATTTAAGATCAATCGTGCAATCAAAAATACATTTTCTCTGCAGACATGGATGTATCTTGCAGTTCCACTTCTTGCATATGCTACGGAAAGAACTCTCATTGTCTATGAGCACAGCCACCATGTCAACATCATAAAGGTTTTTGCTTCAGACAAGTCTTATGTCGATTCATCAACTTATATCAGTTGAAAAAACTTGCTGAATTTGCTAAAAAATTGCAGGCTGTCATATATACAGGGAATGTACTAGCATTATACATGAGTAAACCTCAAGGATTCAAGTATAAGAGTGGAATGTATCTTTTTGTCAAATGTCCAGATATATCAACCTTTGAATGGTAAATGAAAAACTATGCAACGATCATTTACAGATCTGGCTCCTCATTTTTGTGCTTAGGAACTTCGGTAAATTTTACAGGCATCCATTCTCAATCACTTCAGCACCAGACGATGACTATTTAAGTGTCCATATACGTACATTGGGAGACTGGACTACTGAGCTTAAAACAAGATTTGAGAAGGTAATAAATTTGCTAAACTCGCGTTTCAGATCACTTTCATTTGCTATACAATGAGTTTTAGAAGTCTAATGAGCAAATACTAAGAAAATTCGTCAAATTGTTGATGCATCCATATCATTAGTGTTTTGAAACTCAACTACTTCATAGTCGGTGTATAGAAATTAAACTCAATCATAAGGCGTTATGGGGCAGGATATGCCTATTTTACTAAGTTTCGGCTTATTTTTAGTTTTTTCTGATCTTAATAAGCTCTCTTTCGCAGGCCTGTGAGCCTCAAACAGCGCAATCAAGGAAGGGAAGTCTTGTTAGAATGGAAACTAAAGCATATCCAGATATTGAACAGTCTCAATCCGAGTATGTTGCCATGTCTATATATGTCTACTGATTTTCATGTTGGCGAAACATAATGGAACTTAAATTTTTGAAGCAGATTTCCAAAGATCACGATCAAAGGACCTTACGGTGCACCAGCTCAGAACTACAAGAAATATGATATCCTTCTACTAATTGGCTTGGGAATAGGAGCAACACCATTCATCAGCATTTTAAAGGACCTTCTAAACAATGAATCTCAATCTGTAAGTTCCTAATGGCAAAACTACATTTTGCTAAGAATTTAAATTAGGGAAACTTATGTAAATGTAATACAATAAATATATTCTTGTATATTATATGTATTAAGTATACATTAGTATATACATATTTTGTAAAATAGACAATCCAAAGGCATTTGGCTGTAAGTTTCCCTTTCATTTTTAAGATTACGCTAGTCCTACTTACTATAGATAATTACAATTGTGTTTTAGCTATCTTTTAGGCGACCTGATATAAAATTCTTCGATACAGTTAAACTTTTTTTCTGATTAAGAATGAGTAGCGATGTGAAAACATAAACCTAACGAAGTCGAATTTCTGCAGAATCAGCAATCTGGTGAATCGTCAAGCAACAAGAGAGGTCCTCACAGAGCATATTTCTATTGGGTGACAAGAGAACAAGGATCATTTGACTGGTTCAAGGGTGTTATGGATGATATTGCTGAATATGACCATAATGTAAGTTAATTTTCAATAACATGAATTACCCACAACTCTATTAGCTTCCTCACTTGAAACATATAATAGTATAGTACTTGTATTATACAGGAAATGATAGAAATGCACAACTATTTGACTAGTGTTTATGAAGAAGGGGATGCCAGATCTGCACTTATTGCAATGGTGCAATCACTACAACATGCTAAAAATGGAGTTGATGTTGTCTCCGACAGCCGGGTATATTTCCTATTTGTACAATTTTATTGAACTTTAAAATTTATGCTACTTAAGTAACGCGACAGTGGATCCACCATTGTGTATTTTACACTATCATGAATAAGGTAATAGGTTAAATTACACTACAAGTTGTCGGTACATATAACTTAAATTCTTGCTTTTCTAACACTTACACTGTGACAGATAAGAACACATTTTGCAAGACCAAATTGGAAAAAGGTATTCTCTCGGTTGGCAGCAGCACATCCATCTTCTCGAATTGGTAAGACATAATCATGAATGTTTTTTCCTATAGTACAAATAACTTAATTGTGCACTTAATACATCCCCCCCCCCCCCCTCTCCTCCCAAAAAAATAATAATTTAATATATGATATATAAATAATTGCAGGTGTATTTTACTGCGGGAGTCCCACTCTTACAAAGCCACTTAGAAGGCTGTGTCAAGAATTTAGTCTAAATTCATCCACTCGTTTCAATTTCCACAAAGAAAATTTCTAGATGTATATAGTGCTTTCACATATTTATTTGAAGCTTCACTGAGCTGTGAATTCTAATAATTCCCTGTAAAAATGTTGCAATTCTACTGAAAATATGTGTTGATTGATAAGAGAAATTTTGGGAAGTTGCATTTTCACTTGCCTTGCCTTATCTCAGAATTTTGGTTGTGATTTTGTTTAAGTACTCTCCTCGAACAATAGCTCACGCTATAAATAAAAAGTCAATTCAATGTAAAAATGACTCAATGATCTTTGAAAAATTAACCGATTTCATCTTGATAGTTAACTTATATACACCGACTCCAACAGTATAAATTTATTTATTTATTTAATATTTTTTGAAATTTAGATGTACCTCATTTGGAGGGGGGCAAATGGTCTAAATGGTCCCTTATAGTTTGACAGTTTTAATCCAATCCCTAAGATATGTACATAAAATAGACCAATCATTGTTGTCTTTCAGTGTATTTTACTAGTAATTTTTACCTGTCCTATATTTGACTTGTTAATGATTTCCAGATGTCCTTTCAGTTATAGATCTTTCTGGTTGTATTAAGATAAATTTATTCAGTTCTTGGATCATGTGAAAATAAGTAGTACTTTGTTCATCTCAATTTATATGATATTTTTTAATTCAAATTAAAACGTATTAACAGATTTGAGTTAACCGAGTCTTCCCTGACTTTACGGGGGAAATAAAAGTGAAATTTGGAGATAAAACATGGTTTAAAAGTCATTTTTGGCGTAAAGTTGGTTTAGCAATATATTGCTTGAGTGACTACTTAGTAAAATTTTTATTCGTATCCAATAAGATATTAAATCAGATTAATTTATCATGCTAAGTCGTAAACTAAGGTGAACATACTTCTCAACTCCCAACTCTCGTAGGATAAATATTTACTTGCACAAAATCTTCTAATCAAACAATTTAATCGTAACAGTTAAAAAAAAATAAAACGAACACTTGACATGATTTGTCATAATGATGTTTATGACAGGCATACGTGCATTTATTTTTTCAATATAACAAACTAAATACGAGTAAATTTTTATCGTCTATCATCAAAAGACTTTAGATCTCTTACCCTCCTACAAGATTAACTACATTATTTCCTGCTTACTTCTTACACTTTAACCTGCTGGTTAATTATGGAGGTGCTTTGCTACTAAACAACCGCAATTACCCATCGAAGTTTTCTCAATTTATTTTATTTATCATTTTTTTTTCTTTCACATGTTTCTTAAAAAAATATTTTAGGACTAAAATGATAATTTCATTAAATTATTCTTACTGTTCTTTGATCTGATCAATTTAATACCCCTTCAGTCCATAATAAGTGGCTTTTGACCTTTTTATTTTGATCCAGCATAAGTGTTTTTTTTTATAAAATCAAGATGGAATTAATTTAATTTCTCAAATAATCTAATTTGCCCTTATTTACATATCACTAAAAAGCCTTTTAAATTACTCCATAGTCGATATGCCTATTTTTTTTTAGGAGTAAGTGTTTTCTTACAGGGATTGTCAAAGACCAAAAGGTAGTTATTATGGACTTGAGGGAGCACTAATTTTTTTCTTTACAATATTAATCTTTTTTCATATTTATTTAGTAAGAATAAAGGTGAAAACTAATAAGTAATTAAACATATCTTATTTAATAAGTGAGACTTGAGTTGAGGATTCAAATTCACGCGGATAAGTGGGAACATTATTGAAACACATTATCTGAATATTGATTTGCATTTTTGTGGTTAAATCTTCACCCAACAACCAATTAAACGACTTGAATATAATCATATAGATTTTAGGAGAAAATCAAACCAATTAAGAAAAGCATTTGCACACGTGCAATATTAGAAAGTTAGAAGGCTAAGATGTTTTCCAACTCTCATAACACAAAGCTACCACACACAATACTTGAATCAAATTAAAGTACACTCTTCAAGCTACTAGTTATTAGTGATATATAAAGAAATTTAAGAAGTTCTAAGAATTTAAGATTTATGCACCGTAGGTGTACAAAATACCCAACACTATCAAGTAAACTTGATCTGCTACTGCAAGTTACCCAATTTTTTCTTTTTCAATTTTATGTAAAGAATTGGGTAACCTGCAATAGCAGGTCAAGTTTACCTGATAGTGTAGAATATTTTACATACCGCACAAAACTTAAACTCAAGTTCTAATCCTTGAAGCCAGTTGTGGCAACAGGGAAAAGTTGTAATGTTTTTAGAGGTCTGTTATTGCTGCAATGGACATGAATATTAGAAGAAGAACCCTCCTGATCTGTCATCAACATCCAATCCCTACCGTTGGTCTTCATCATCCTATTCTCCCGCAGGTAATTCATCATCATCTGAGGTGATGTATCTGTTCCTTCAACCTACATAAAGGACAACATATTTTCAAAAAAAAATATTTATACTTTTAGACCATAAGTTTTTTTAAAAAAAATTACTGGCAATTTCTTTCTTAAACTTGTACCTAGCTTAAAATCTCACTGGTATAAAAGAAATAACTGTTAGGATGGGATACATATTTAAGAAAAGAGAAACTTGCATATTGTATTTACATATATTAAACCACATGCATGAATTTACTACGGTTAAGTGATAAAATGGGGCAGATCTATATTGCTCCCCCCGTCACAATTTATGTGACTTTCTTTGCATTTTAGTATTATATTATATATCTATGGGTTCGTGTGATTCAGAAACTTTTGCTCAAATCATATATATATATATATATATATATATATCCACTAATAAATATAATAACAACAATATATAATATATTCCCAAAAGTGGGCAGGGTGGAGCCAAAAGTATCGAAGAGGAAAATTATATTGTTTATATATAGTTAAAAATATTTTTTTTACTACGTTATACAGTAGATATTGAACTTCTTAAGTGAAAAGCCAGGTTCCACCACTGCAACTTTGCAAGTGGGGTCTGGAGAGAGTGGGTGTGTACACGACATTACCCTACCTTTGTGGGACAAAGAGGTTGTTCCTATATATAGACCCTCGGCTCAAGAAAATCCACTAATTAAATATCTTAAAATATATGAGTGTGAACTTACTTATTACTATATACATTACTAAAGCTTAAACTCTTTCCAAAAATGTATAGATTATTCTCGGAAAGGCGCACGTAGAGATTATAGTAGTATTTAATTTTGCATGTACGTGCATGCACGTCAGTCAAAGCACTCAGACTATCGTACGAAATCATATGCACGTAGACAAACATTAATGGTACCTGACGAAGAAATATAGTAGGAGAGTTGGGGTACAGTTGATAATTCACAGCAGCAGAAGAAGAAGCAGAAGAAGGAGAAGGAGGGTTAATTTGGACGTCATTAGTAGTAGTAGTAGTACTACTTGTGTATTTCTGCATTTGTTGAAACATCTGTTTTCTCATTTTTTGCCTGTCTCTAGCTTTATGGTTTTGAAACCAGTAAAACACATTCTTCCACTGAATCTTTCCATACATAGAGAGATGGGCAGTTATCATTTGTACTTGACATGAATTTGGATTTGTCAAACCTTTTCTGTACAAATCCTGTAAAATCATCAACTGTTGTGGAGTTGGTTTCCACCTAGCCCTAGCCATTGGCTTTTTGTGACTAACAAAAAAGATTCTTCTTGATTTTCCCTTTTTAGGAGTTCAATTCAAAGAAGTAGTAAAATTGTGTCTGTTTTTTTGGGGAGAGTATGAAGTAGTACTATAAATAGATAAAGAAGTAAAGGGCAGGGTAGACGTCAAGTGGAGTGAAATAAGTAGTCATGCTGGTGTCATGATAGAGAGAATCCAAATGAAGTTTGAGGCAAGTCATTAAATTAGGTTGGTTGTTGATTTCTCTGAATTATGGACCGTATTATTAATAACTCACTTCACAGAACGAGAATCATGCAAACTTAATTAAAATGTGGGCCTACATACATTTCTTTTCATTCGGACCGCTTAATAGGCCTATTAGATATTACTCCCTATATGTATCATTGAGATGGTACGGTTTTTACCTTGTTCATACTATAAATTATTACGGGGAAAGGATAAAAATAGCACAAATAACACTTCAGACGAAGTTATTGATACAAAAATGACTATTAAATTTTAATTTTGTTATCTAGCAATTTGATGGCAGTTTTATACAATATTGATAGAAATTTGATACATATCTTATAGAGACATCTATATATACACACACAACAATGATACACATTCTATGTACATCATATTAAACAATGCATATTTTATATAACAATAATACAATTTTTACTCATACATTAGTTATTCGATTTTTTTACGAATTGTATCAGTATAATATACAGATTATATCAATTTGATATATGAACAATATTTCAACAAAACTGAACTAAAATGACTCAAATTATAAAATGACCATACTATGAAATTTGTTTGGACCGATTGTCCATGAATGTCCAATGGCCATGAAAAGGGTCATTCCATATCCTTTTCCCATTATTAATTCCCGCATAGAATTCGTTATACTATGTTATATATTGTTTGGTTCATATAAAAAGTCTTTTTGGGGGTTAGAATCATAAGTTTGTTCGTACATAATATTAAACCAGCATCGAGTTTGGATTCTTGGATCTCGTGTTGTACGTGAATGTCAATCACATAAATAATATTACAATTCAAACAAGATGTCTATCGAAGATTTTCAATCTAAACCTTGGTATCTTCGATCACTCTCAGAGGATGAATCACACTTTTGACATCACAAAAATACAGCAGTCGAAGAGCTATGGCTCAGTTGCTTCTCGTATTACACTGTATTGTCCTGACATGTTGCAAGAACGCAGTTGAGTGAATAGGCGAGGTTTGTGTTTAACTGTCCATCGACTAATGGAAGGAAAACTTTCAAAGTTTAAGATACTGTCTATAGCTATACTATCACTCAAAGGAAACTCACTTCTAGTGTGTTTTGCCCTTTGACACGATGGCGGACTCAGGATTTAAGGATTGTGGGTGCTTAAGAAATTTAAAAAAAAAAAAAAAAACAGGGAAACACCTTAAGATCAACCTAAATGTCAATGCACCTAACTAATTTTTTGTTTGAGTGAGTGCTTTTATAAATTTTATACCTATATCTATATACTTCCTCCGTTTAAAAAAGAATAACCTACTTTGACTTGTCACAAAGTTTAAGAAAATAAAGAAGACTTTTGAATCTTTTGGCCTTAAATTAAAGTTGTGTCAAATGTACCAAAATGTTCTTTAATCTTGTGGTCCTATACATGCCATGTGGAAAGTTGAAATTAGAGTATTGCGAAAAAAGAAAAAAGGTCATTTTTTTTTAAACGGACTACAAATGAAACAGACTAAAAAGAAAAGTAATTCATTCTTAACGGGTGTAGAAGCACCAAGTTCGCCCCTGCTCTGACAAACATCAAAATATCTATCCAATTTATCACTATTTTTCTTTAAGCCGAATGCTAATTTTGTCACCAAGGATGTCCCAGTTGCTTGTGCCAAAGACCGAACCAATAAACAGTTTACGCCTCCGTAGCCCTTTACGTGCGGCACTTTTCAAAAATACTACACATCTTACGTAACGTTCACCACTCCACTCATTTTTCTCGTGGTGGGGTCTTGTATGGATAGCATAATTAAATATGATATTACAATTCAAATTAAATTATCCATTAGTTGCAACACAACGAATAAATTGCAAGTCGTCCAAAACTTAAAGAACATCCTTCAACCATATTGAATCAATTTTGTCTTAATGAACCTTTTCTGTTAGCCATCGAGTTGCTTCCCTTTAGTAGTCCAACCGAAAATCTATAAATGTCCTATTGATCGCACAACCTTTCGGATTATCTGTCATGTGATCAATGGCTCCGAAATCAATGTTCTCGGGTAATTATTATTCAGGCTTATCATCCATCTTGTCATTTGTGTTAATTTTTGAGACTTCAACATCATGATTACAGTTTGTCAATCCTCAAGAATCATCAGTTCTAAGGGTCCTATCTAGCCTAAGTTCATCAGACTTGGGTCTAATGCACTTTTAATGGTAATTGACCTCTGTTGCGGCCATACCTGGCTTTTTATTCCCTTTTGTATTGATTACTTACCTATCGGGGTAACCAATGAGATGATCACATATTTCAAAGTCATGCCCGAGTTTCTTGCAATATGAACACACCACATTTTTTATTTCTCCTTTTACCCTGCTCCCAGTGTGAGCATCTCTTTTGTACTGCGTGCAAAGACCATGGTATTACGTACGTACCCCGTTCATCCATTTTATGCGTTGATGCAAGTCAAGTTGCATCAAGACCATTCACAAAGAGTCATGTTTGGGACTTCCAAGCTCTACAAGAACTATTCATGAAGATGGATGCTTGAGCACACTTTGATGTTAAACAAATTTAATCTAGTCCTTTAAAATCAAATAAGACAACGGATGCACATCTAAATGTGCACTTGAAAAACTGGAGAGAAATTGTAGTGGTAAGAAGCCGCCGGATCCTAGTTAACTAGTCTACTGTGACGCCACACCTTGATGTAATATATTTTTATTTTTTTTTTAATTTTTCAATCCGGTGTCCTGGGGGTAACGCTTCCTACACGATTTTCTCCATACTCAAGGCTCGAATCCAAGACCTCTGATTAAGGATGGAGTAGTCTCACCACTACACTACAAACCCATGTTGGTACCTTGACCTTATATTTACTACTAGTGTATCTTCAAAAGAAAAAAAACACTTTTATTACCAGTTACCTTTTCACATTTAGGGCCTGTTTGGGATTGCTATTGCAAAACTGTTTATTTGAGAAACATTTTTATAAAATGATTTTTCAAAAAAGCGCTATTAAAAAAAACAGTTTGTGTTTAGTAAATTCATTCGAAAAGTATTTTTGATAATCAAATTATGTTTGGATAATCTTTTTCAAGAAGTGTTTTTTTGAGACAAATTACCAAAAAGGACATCTATCAATAGACTTTTATTACTAAAATCAATTTATAGAGAAAAATTATTTTAAATATCTATTATAATATTTTTAATTAAATTTTTTTATTTAATTAAAAAGTAAGTACTCTCGAATTTTCAATCAATATTTATATACATAAGTACATTAAAAAAATTAAATGGTGATATAATACTTAAATAATTTAAATAATACTTAAAACATCAAACTAAAATGAATTTAAAAGTTATTTCATAAATTAAATCACTAAATATGAAAAAATTAACGACAAAAATAATTGGTCCTACATATATCACAAAAATTCTCAATGATTTCATCCCTAATTTTATCACGCAATGTCTCTAAACTTGTAGAACATCTGTCTTGTATTTCTGAAGGTATACCAAAAAGGTTGATCTTCTTCTTCGATATCTGTAATGATGTCTTCGTTAGCATAATAGTTAAAATCTTTATCAGTAGTAGAGTGTTGTCATATGAAATTATGTATAGCCATAGTAGTTGTAACAAAATGAACTTGAGTTTCGAATTTAAAGGATGACATTGAACTTAGGAGAGCAAATCTATTTTTTCAAACTCCAAATGTTCTTTCAATTGTACATCTCAAATTGGAGTGAAAGAAATTGAAAGTTTCATTTGAATTTCTAAAGTTAGAATTATGTATGAAATCAGGGAGATGATAACGTTCCTCTTTATATGATCCTAAATAACCAATTATTGTTGGATAATCCGAGTTTACTAAATAATATTTATCTACATCAATATAAGAAAAATTAATTAATTAATATAAAAATAATACAATTTGTAAAATAATGCAAAATATAATATTAAACTCACTAACCTGGTGGTGGATGAGGAAAATTAAGATTTGATCTTTTAAGTGCTTGATCGAATATCCTAGCATTATGTGCAGTACCTTCCCATCCAGGCCATACAAATGTGAAACACATGTCCCAATCACATACTGTCATAACATTTTGAGAAGTGAAATTTTTTCTACCAATGTATTTAATTTGATCCTTCTAAGGGACAATACACGATACATGTATTCCATCTATAGCTCCAATGCAATTTTTAAAATGTGGCCAATACTTTTTATCTTCTTTTAGTTTAGGATGTATATCATAAAACGTTGAATCTTTTGACTTAATAATGTCCATAGCTAATTTCAAACACGCATATAAAACATGATGAAAATGTCTTCTAACAGTTTCTCCCGAATGTTGAAACCTTTCCTGGATCATTCGATTTCCAACACCATGACCTATTACCATTAAAAACATAGCAACCATCTCCTCGATGGTCATATTTCTTGTTGCTTTTAAGCCATATTGTTCATTTCTCTCATTGATTGTTTGACAAGTAAATCACTTGCTTTCCACCATAAATCACTACCAACAATCATATCAGGCAAATTGCGAACTATAGTCATTGCATTTTTAATACTAAATAAACTTTCTCTCGACTCCATTTAGCCTTCTCAACATTACTCATTTTTTATGCATTAGAGATATATAATTAATAATAATAACATTACACAAAATAGTGAAATAAAAATATTAATGTCAAAATAAAAACTTAACAAAATCAAAGAATTTCACAGACAAGGATACTATCACATATGCTATTATATGTATGCACATAAAAAATTTAATTATATCATGGTAATTATCAAAAAAAAAACACCTTCAAATGAGAAAGCAATTTTGATTCAAAAAATAACTTATTAATAATAGAGATGACTTTATATTTTGGAGAGCAGTAAAATATATGTATATATGAGAAATATTATCTGTATTTATAGATGAAGGAGAAGGTGTGCAATACGCTAAACTCGTTGAATGAATAGAAGGTTTGAAGAAAAGATCAAATAAATATTTAATTAGAATCTACCTTCTTTTTGTTACCTTATTTTTTGGATTCATTTTACTTTGTCAAATTTACTAAAATTTAGCAAACACTATATTCATGTTTACAAATATCTAGATGAGATAATATTTGTTATTTTTTATCTTTTCTTTTGGATATGTCTTTACCATTTCAATTCTAAAATTAAGTAGCCAAATTCATATATGTATACTACCTGATGACAAATATTTAAAATAAAATTCTATCTATTATTTGTTATCTTTTTTAATATATTTTTACGGTATCAAAATTTACTACGAATAAGCAGTCATCATATTCATATATATATATATATATATATATATATATATACACACTATATACGTATACTACCTGATGACAAATATTTTAAATAAAATTCTATCTATTATTTGTTATCTTTTTTTAATATATTTTTATGGTGTCAAAATTTACTACGAATAAACAGTCATTATATATATATATATATATATATTAACAAATATGTCACTTTTGATGAATCATTTATTGAAAATTAAATATTCGAGAAAAAATTTATATGTGATGTCAAAGTACTATCCTGTAACGTGATTCATTTGTCAATTGTTATCATTAATAATAATAAAATAACTTATTTATTCTTTAGTCATCATCATCAATGATATTTTCAAATTTATTTAAAGAAAATGAGTGAAAATAAAATAAAAATATATGAAATGTAAAATTTTAAAAATCAAATGTTAATCAAACTTGTTAGATATGTTAATATATATATATATATATATATATATATTTATTTGTATGTGATGGGGATAATGCTGTCATAAAAAAATAATTTTCTGTTTCTGCTTCTGTTTTTTTTTTAGAAGCAGAAATTTTCTGTTTCTTTCCAGAAGCAGAAAAACTGTTTCTACTTATTTTTAAAAGTTTACCAAACACCTCTTTTTTAAAAAATGTTTTTTCTTCAAAAATAAATGAAATAAGCAAAATCCCAAACATGCTAGTTTTACTACAGTGGACTTTTACCGATCGTTCGACTTTTAATAACTATCGGAGTACTATTGCTAATTAACTATAGCTAATTATTATTGAGCCAATAATTCTTTTCACTTCTGAACTTTAGTACTAATACAATCACACCTAATATATTACCACTTTGTACAACTTTTACATAGCTTATTTTGCATCAAGCCGCCCTTTGGCAGCCATTTGAGGCGGCTCATTATGTGTACTAGTACTAAATTTGTTAACTGCAAATTAAATCCTTTGAAAAGAAAAAATAAATAAATAGAGGAAAAAAACTATTGTCTTTTATACTAGTTGCTAGCTGGCTTTCATTACGTTATGCACTCAATTGAATTCAGTTACCGTACAATATATTTAAATTACCTTTTAAATATTCAGTAAATATTTACATTCGTTTATTACATTTTCATCAGATATGTAGGTAAAAACATAAATCCAATGTACAACAACTTTTTGTCTAACTACCTAATTAAACATTGAGGTCATTCAATCACATGACCTAAGCTGAATTTTGTATGCATCATTCCTTTGTCGTTCTAATCAAAATGCTAAAGACAGACAAATTGTACGTACTAAGCCTTATTTCAAGTGTATAGTCTGTTATTTTGATCTGTTTATGTTGAAAATTTTGAAATAGTATTTTATAAAAAAAAAAATACTTTTAGATAGTATGGTAGTTTGTGTTTTGCTAATTAATTTGAAAAACTGCAAGAATAATCCTATTATAAAATGGGATAACATGCTCAATAGGGCATGATCGAGTTCTATTATCATACGTGCCCCCACCCCAAAAACCCCCCTAATCGCTTGCTAATATTAGTAGTACTTTGTGTGTTAAAATAAGAGATAATATTTGAAAATTTTCTTCTATTCTATATTCCTTGCCAATCACCTTTTTTTTATACAAGCTAAAATAATCTTCTCTTCTAAGCTAAATAATGAAACTAAAATAATAAAAAGACAAAGAAGAAACTTCTCTTCTAAGCTAAAATAAAGGGACCCACTATTCTAAGTTGGCCCATGTGTATTTTGTCTAACATTCCCCCTCAAGTTGGATGGGAAAGAAGTGACACCCAACTTGCACAAATTCTGATGGTGAGAGGGTCTGTCAAGAAATTTGGTGAAGATGTCTACGAGTTGATCTTTAGATGGAACAAAGAAAAGAGATATCAAGCCGAAGAGATATTGTTGACGAACAAAGTGGAAGTCAAGCTCGACATGCTTCGTTCGCTCATGGAAAATCGAATTTCGAGCTATATGTAAGGCTGCTTGACTGTCGGAGTGAATTGGAACAGGAATTGGTGGAGGGATTGCTAGATCGGTGAGTAATCTTGTTAACCAGGTCAATTCAGAAATCAATCATCGCATTAAGCGATATTCTTCCTCGACAGATAAAAGAGAGACAGAGGATTGCTTCTTCGACTTTCAAGAAATTGGTGAGCCATCCAAGCTGATGAAAAACCCACTAACCGATCGGCGTGTAGTCAGGCAAGAAGCCCAATCGGCATCGCAGTAAGCATGAAGAGAAAAGTATGAAGAAGCATTAAGAAATATCCCCTGATTTGGGTAAGTTCTCATGTAACTGATCACTCTCAAGCCTGCTTGATAATGATCATGACTAGGCTGTTACAGATACTGACTAAGGGTCAATACAGCAAAGCATAGATCCAGTCTGGTATGAGTTAAATAATTGAGCTTGCTAATGAGATGTCTATAAAGACTAGTATCTGACATGAGATTGGTTGATTTTGAAGGAAATTTCACTGAAGGTTCTATCGGAGAGGAAGCTGGAGGAAAATGAGAAACATCAAACTTATTAAGCAAGTCCAAGTTATACTTTCGTTGGCTCAAAATAATTCTTTGTTCTTCTCTTAAAACTTTCATTCCCAAAATATAACTCAAAGGACCTAGATTTTTAATCTTGAACTCAGTTTGAAGGAAAACTTTAAGGTCTTTTATTTTATTAGTAGCATCTCCTGTGATTAAGATATCATCAACGTATACTGCAACAATTAAAATGGAATCCCCTGAGTGTTTAAAAAACAGGGAGTAGTCATTCAGTGAAACTGTATAACGTTTGAAATTTAAAGCCCATACAAGCCGGGCATACCATTGCCTGGAAGCCTGCTTCAACCCATAGAGAGACTTCTTGAGTCGACAAACCATGTTAGGCTGAGGTGGATCTAGACCAGCTGAAAACTTCATATAGACCACTTCTTGAAAATTTCCTTGCAAGAAGGCATTGTTCACATCAAATTGGGAAATATCCCACCCCTTCTTGGCTGCAATTGCCAAAAGGCATCTGATAGTGGTCATTTTGACCACTGGGGAGAAGGTTTCATTGAAATCAACCCCTTCCTTTTGAATATCACCTCGAATTACCAATCTAGCCTTTAATCTTTCAAGAGTACCATCTGCATTTTGTTTAATTTTATACACCCATTTGCAAGGTAGTGTCATTCTACCTTGTGGTAAATGAATAACTTCTCAGGTTTGATTAAGTAATAGGGCATCAATCTCATCCTTCATTGCTTGTACCCAACCAGGATGGGTACAGGCTTGTGAATAGCTGCTAGGTTCAGTAATAAAGAGAATAGAATTGAGAACAACCTGATTGGGAGCTGATAGTTCAGAAACAGATAAATAAACAGGGGTAGCAGCAACAGTAAAACATGAGTGAGTAACATCACTTAGATAAACACTATTGCAAATGTAATCTCTTAAGTGAGCAGGTAAATTCCAAATGTTTGTCCTTTGAGATCTCCTCGGAGGTGTTGAGGGTTGTGAATCAGTAGATTCAGAAGATGTTGATGTGGATAAATCAGATGATAAATTAATAAGAGAATTGGATGGGTCTTGAGAGTTAGAATGTGGTGAAATTAAATCATCAGAAGGAGAGGGAACGAAGGAATGATCATCCCCTGTAGGAGTAGGAAAAACAAAAGAGAGGATATGAGAATAATCTTCAGCAAAAGGAAAAATATCTTCAAAGAAATGGACATCTCTGGACACAAAGAATTTTTCAGAAGATAGGTCAAGGAGTTTGTACCCCTTTTGATCACTTGGGTATCCTAAGAAAACATACCTAGTGGCTCTAGGATCAAATTCACTCCTTCCATGAGAAAAAGTGTTAGCGAAACATAGACAACCAAAACATCTTAACAAATGATAAGAAGGTGTGTTACCAAATAGGATTTCATAAGGTGTTTTACCTTTAAGAACTCTGGAAAGCAGCCTATTGATTTGAAATGTGGCGGTGAGTATACACTCACCCCAATATATCATCGAAATCTTAGATTGAAACATCAAAGCCCTAGCAATTTCAAGCAGGTGTTTGTGCTTCCTCTCAGCTACCCCATTTTGTTGTAGGATAGTAACACAAGATGTCTGATGTATAATACCTTGAGATGTCAAAAAATTTGATGCCTCTGTACTCCTACCCAACTCCATTGCATTGTCAAATCTGATAATCTTTACCTTTTTGTGAAACTATCTTTTAGCAATTTTCAGGAAACATTAAATAACAGAAACTGCATTACCTTTAGTTGCTAGCAAGTATGTTCAAGTCCCTCTACTGTAGTCATCTACTATAGTCAAAAAATACCTATAATTGTTATGAATAGGTGACTTGTAGGGACCCCAAGTGTCTACATAAATCAGATAAAAAAATGGATTGAGAAGTAACTTGCTTGGTAGGAAAAGGTAATCTAGCTTGCCTAGCTAAAGGACATATTTCACAATGACAATCATAATTAGAGAGAACTGTAAGGAAATAGACATTTTTCATTGATGAATAAGGCAAATGCCCAAGTCTTACATGCCATAACCTTACATCAGAATTAGCATTGAAACAGACTGAAAAACAATGTGAATCTGAATTGGGATTAGAAACAGCATTGTTAAGTTTAGAAAAGACTTTAGAATCCTTGTAAATCTCTTAGTTCCTATTAGACTCCTTAGAAATAATTTGAAGCAAGTATAGACTTTCCTTTACTTCACCAAAAGTTTAAGGCCTCTTCATTAAAGGGCCCTATAAGACACAACTATTAGAAGTCAAGGATAGAGTATAACTGTATTGGAGATTAAATTTATGAACTGAGAGTAGATTGTATCTAAAACTTAGAACATAAAGAACATTATGCAATGTGAGGTTATTAGGAATTAGAACACTTCCTGTGTGAGTCACAAAGGTGGACTGAGAGTTGGGTAAGTTAATGCTAACAAGAATTTTAGAGCCTTCATGGAAAGAAAAGAACTAGAGTTGTAACATATGTGCTCAGAAGTACCTGAGTCTATTATCCACGTTCTAGAATTAAAAACTGAAAGACAAGTTTCAATATATTTAAGCACGGTACTAGCAACTGCATCAGCATTTATCCCAGATGATCCCTTTGTTGATTTCTGTTTTGCCATTTGAATGAAATGCTTGCATTGTTCTTTGGTGAAGTGTTGATTGACTAAATTCATGTCAATTATATGCCTATCGTCACCTTCTTTTCCAGACATAACTGTATTTTCTCTGATCTGAACCCGTTCAGTTCTATTGTTTGTGAAATAAAAATCTTCTAGAAAATCATGTAACATGAAGCAATCATCATCTACATGCCCAGTCTTACCACAAAAAATCATAAGACGCGTTAGGATTATACTTCTTCTTAACCCTAAGCTTCTATTGTGATTGATTTGTTCCTGTGTATTTGGGTAACTGTTGATGATTGTTCAATCTTGGGTAATTCAATGATCTAATTCCAAAATTAGGCATAGCACCAGGGGTTTTCTGTACGTTTTTGTCAAATTTATTTTGACTCACGTTACTTACCATAAAAGAAAAAGAATCAGTTGGGATCATGCCACTGATATAGGTTTCTCTCTGACTTTCATCTTGTAAAATCAGAGAGTAAGCAACATTTATTTTGGGCAGAGGATTCATCATTAAGATGTTTCCTCTTGCCTGAGCATACACATCATTTTGACCCATAAAAAATTGTATAAGTTACTCATTTTCAAGAGACTTTTCCAGCTTTAATTTACCTTCAGAGTTACACACACAGGTGCACTTATCAGACTTGAGAGATTGCAGCTCATGCCAAAGTCTCTTAAGTTTTGTGAAATATCCTGCAATGTCATTATTTCCTTGAACTAACCTATTTAGTTCTTTTTGCAGGTGAAACAATTTAGCTCCATTAGAATGTCCAAATCTATGCTCTAGACTAATCCATAAATCTTTAGCAGTTCTAGAGTATATCACACTATCAGCAATATCTTTGGAAAGAGAGTTAAGGAGCCAAGACGTTACCATGTCATTGCATCTGTTCTGAGATTGCAGATCTGGAGACTGGGATCTGGTGAAGTATTAACACCGGTGATAAAACCAAGCTTATTCTTGGCTGACAGTGCTATAAGCACTGATCTCTTCCATCCTTGATAACCTTTTCCATCAAATAGAATGTTAACTAAGGCCATTTCAGGTGAATCTGAAGAGTGAAGATAATAAACATGAGTGAGATCCATAAATGGTGGAGTTCTAGCAGTAGAACCAGAGGATGTTGAAGAAGTAGTGACTCCATCCGCCATTGTAGAGAAAGGTCAGATGAAGAAAATTGATGATCGAGAGGATGATTTATATGAAACTACCTTATCTTGTGATACCATGTTAAAATAAGAGACAATATTTGGGAATTTTCTTCTCTTCTATATTCCTTACCAATCACTTTTTTTTATACAAGCTAAAACAATCTTCTCTTCTAAGCTAAACAATGAAACTAAAATACTAAAAAGACAAAGAAAAGCTTCTCTTCTAAGCTAAAATAAAGGGACCCACTATTCTAAGTTGGCCCATGTTTATTTTGTCTAACATTGTGCTTGACCAATATTTCGAAAGTATTTTCTGAAAAAAAGTATTTTTAATTTGGAAAAAATAATTTCTACTACTTCTCAAAAATATTTATATTTCTCTAAAATAAGCATTTTCAAAAATAAATTAATATTTTAATTTCTTGAACCCCTGACCTAAGTTACACTCGTCCGGCCCGGCGGCCCATGGTGTTGGAGTTAGGCATTTATCTTTATCTCGATCGTATATAAATATCGGCAAAATATCATGTTGGAGTTGGGCATTAATCTCTATCTCATTACTATATAATAGAAGCGGCCATGTTGGAGTAGCTTAGGGTCGTCCTGACTGCTTCAGCTGCCTGCTTCTGTTGCTTAAAGCGTAATTTTACTATATCATCATTAATTAATTATTATAAATTATTTCACTTATTTATTATAATATTAATAATATTTAATAAAAGGATAGTTTTCAAAATGACTACTAGGTTCCTCAAAGTTTCACTTATTATTATTCGAGGATGTTTTTTTCAGCTACTTCAATCGTAATTTTAATGTATCACTTCTAATTAATTATTATAAGTCATTTACATATTCAAAATTAATACTCACTCCGTTTCATAATAAATGAATTGTTGAATTATGGCACACAGATTAAGAAAAAAACATTAAAGGCATAAATTTAACACAACTTTCTATTTTTACCCCAAAAAAGAAAAAACTGATCTTGTAATACCTTTTCAAAAGTTAATTGGTTGTCAAATCATAAAGGTAAATTTGGAAAAAAATTCAATGATTCACTTATTTTGAAACACCAATAAATATCTCAACAATTCACTTATTCCGAAACGGAGAGAGTAATATTTAATATAGACAAAATATACATCCATGGGGAGGACATAAACCTAACCTCAGCCAAACACAAAACAAAATTAGATAAAACAACATCAATAAGAAAGAAGAGTACGACTTAAATAGCAGAGACCAAATAAATGAGCTTTTGAGATCGTCTTAAATCTGAAAGAAGCCATTTCCATCATAGTATCAAATTTGTAGGGTCAGATGGCTCCTTTCGGAAGATCCTTATGGCCCAGAATTAAATACTCCTTTCGTCTCAGTTTATGTGACATCTTTTAGATTTCGAAATTCAACAAGTTTTTCTTTGATAGTAATGATTTCAACTAAGGGGGTTCAATGTTTAAAGAAAAACTAGCCGAATGAGGTTCAACACCTACTATAATTACATAAAGAATAATTTTAATCATGTATAAATGAGGTATTTTTTCGTCGAAGGAGGTTCAGATGAAACCCTACCACAGGGCTGACTTTGCCCCTAGTGAATTGTTAATTATTGTAATTTATAATATTTTTTATGTAATTTTCAGATCTTTAAGTTTTATTTAAAAAATTTAAAATTTCATGACCAAATTCACCATCAATTCCATGACTCTCCAAATTTGAACTATGCCAATATAAACTGGGAGAGAGAGAGCAGTTATTGCCATCAAAGCTCCATTTAGCCAAAGCATTATTAATCTGATTTTCTTTATCTAAAGAAATGTTGAACCTGGTCTGGATATCCAACGGTTGATAATCTATCTTTGATGTTTGCTATCAGTCAATAAAGAGTCACATTCTAAGAAAAGAGGTCAACAATAAGGCAGAGAACAATTAACATACAATGCATATGAGATTAATTAAGAAAATAAATACGTTTGACTTTTCAGACGTTTGAAATAACTGAACTAGTAATCTTTTAAGCGTTTAATTAGTATAATTCTACTAAAGTTTCTACTCTTTTAACTTTTTACTCCTAGACTCCAAATAGTATGGTACATGAATCATTATAATATGTATAGCATAAGTACTTAATAGGAGTACTATACTCACTTTCTTGAAGTTAAAATAATGAGAAAAGACAAACTTGTCGTCGCAACTCAATTTAGCACTTAAACTTAATTTCCATTTATTTATTTTCTTAACACCTTTCAAATGAATTAAATTCCCCCTTATAGCTGACGTGGTAAAAAAAAAAAGAGCGAGTCAATTTATTTTTTTTTAAAAGACACTTTATTGCTATTATTATTATTATTATTATTATTATATTTCCATATATATATATATATATATATTTATACATTTGTATGTATGTATAATAACATACATCATCTTCTTCATCACTCCCCTTCCCCACCCCCACGCCCACCCCCACCCCACCCCCAACACTCCATTTCTTCATCTTCTTCATACCCCCCACCCCGTTTCATCGTAATTTCCTTTCTATCAAGTCCTAGTTAATTCAAAATTTTATTTTTCGACAATCAAAAAGAGTTCAAGATTAATGAATAAGTTTGATTCTTGATCAAGAATTTCATGTCATGCGAATACATCTATGCCATTTTCGAATTTCGGACTGTTTATGCTATTTCTGTAAACATTTTTGCGTAAGAAATTGAAAATTTAGGAGTTTTGGAATTTTGGGTTTTGGTTAATGTGAAAGAATTTGGATTTGAGATTTTGTGTATTGATGTGTTTTTGTGATCATGTACTTGTATTTAGTTCATTGATGGATTTGCTCAAGCTAATTCAAGTTAATTTTGCATTTGATGAAGAAAAAAATTCACTGAAAAAGCTTGTGGTAATGGTGAAAGAAATAGAAAAAAATGGTGTTTTTATGTGAAGAAGAAGAAGGAGTAGGAAGGGGAGGGGACGAGGGCTGCTGTCTAATGAAGAAGTAGAAGGAATTGGGGTGGGGTGGGGGCTGTGAAGAAGAAGAAGGAAGGGGGGTGGGGTCTATTTTATTTATATAAAATATTTTTTTAAAATATATATATATATATATATATATAATATAATATATATTTTATATATATATAAAAATAGTATATATAAAATATATAAAAAGTTAGTGTGTGGGATTATTAAAAAAAAATAAAAAATCTTACGTGGCAAATGACATGATACTGATTTGGCAATGACGTGGCGCGTGTGTAACGCACTCTCCGTCGTGAGAGTGGTATTCAGTTTTGAGGGGTGAAAATAATTCACTTTAAAGATATTAACGGAAATAAATAAACAGAAGTTATATTTAAGTGCTAAAGTAAGTTGTGACGACAAGTTCAAGGGAAAAGATATCTTTTCTCTAAAATAATTTATTTAAGAAAAGAAAGCGAAAATAGTAGAGACAAGTGGCAGATGCATTAATAGAGTACATGAGTAATGAAGTCATGTGGTCATCGTACCTGAAGTGGTGGGCGTCATCTGGGCATCCAAATCCACAAATTCAGCAACTTTTTGTATACAGTGCTCGTATTTACTACCCCTTCAATTTCGAGCATACGCGTTTGGGTTTAGAGGTGTTAAGCTTTTTATTATTCTTGCATTGCGTTATTTTTTCACAAGACTTTCTCTACAATATGTCACTGTAGTAGAGCTTAAGTGGATACAGAATTTAGGGTACGGATAGGTGGGGGCAGTGACAGAGCCAAAATTTTTACCAAGGGGGTTCAAAATAAAAAAACATAGGCACACGAACTAGCCGAAAAGGATTCAACATTGATTATATATACATAAAAAAGAATTGCCACTATATGGAAATAGTATAATTTTCCGTCGAAGGAGGTTCGGATGAACCCCCTAATCACAAGGTGGTTTCGCCACTGGGTGGAGGTTTTCGGGAATCCAGTAACTTTCGTACGATTCTTGTATTTATATTAAAAAATCTAGTAAATCTATAAAAATTATAAGCTAGAACCTCATAAATGGAGTGTGTTATTCATCTAATGGTAAAGACAGAGCTTTGTAGGTCTCTTAGATGTGGGTTCTAACCCCGCCACCTACTATATTTGATCTATATTTGATTTTTGTTTTGTCCAAGGAACCTAGAAACTTTTAATACTTGATCGTCCACACGTATTGACGTCCAAAGGTTTAAGGTTCTGCCGGAAAATCAAAGTACTTAACTATCTTCTTGGTTTTCTAAGTGTTTTTGAAGCTTATATCAATTTTTATACTTTTTTTATATAATTATACCTAATCTGCATCAGATTTAATGAGTGTTGGAGCAACAAAAACATGTATATAGATCCGCCCTTAATTGGTGTGATTCCTAACTCTATCCCTAAGACTCTAGAATATTAGTGGTCATGAGGCTCTAATTCTTCTTAACCGTATGGCCTTTGTAAGTAAGTTAAGAAAAGTTTTATTGTAAGTAAAATAACTGTTATGATCGGACATAATAAAGCAAATCACAAGTAGAAAGAAAAAGAAAAATACACAGATTTACGTAAAAATTCTTGTGGCAAAAATCAAGACAGAGAAATTCACTATAACGGAGAGTACAATGTGGAGACGAATTGTCTCAATGACGTATTTTTCTGAATGCATAAAACAACCCACTGAATGCAATTATATAATATGTGCATACAAATAAGTTTTAGGTCCAAAACAACCTACTATCGGCCCAATCCTTACGCTGCCACTACAGACCGCATTGAAAATCACAAACATGGATCACACCGTGAAACTTTCTAGATTGAATTAACAAAATTCGGGTCACAACTATAACAACAATTGAAAAAGATACTTTAGGTATGCAGAGTGTAACTCCCTAAGATAAAAATACGATATTTTTCTGTATCCCATTTGATTGACAGAATAAAGAATATAGTCTCATAAAATGTTGTTATCCATTCTATCCCGCAAGCAAAATAACCAAATGGAGTTTGAAAATGTTGATAAATTTAGTTGAAATCTTTAATAGTTGTGTACGTGAGAGATATGTACCGTGATTTTCCAACAAATTAATACTAGTCCTGTAATAGTAAAGGATCTGTTCATGATTGATTAAAGATATGTGAATTAATAAACACCAAGCAGGGGAGACACATAATTGAAAGCTTTGTACGATAGCTGAAGTGAAAATTCAATGCTTCTGAGAAGAAGCCAATAATATATGGCCACATTTCATCAAAAATACTATATTAATTAATTAATAATAGACTAACGAATTGAATATGACAACGTCATTAATACGCTGACGATGCTCTCTAAATTTCTTACGTCATCATATTGATATGACCTTTTATATATATATATATTTTATATGACCTTATAGTATAATATGCTTCATCCGTTCTTTTTTCACTTACCTTATTAATTTATTTTCAAAGTATTGAATTACTGATGTATATTGCAAAAATGACATAAGTAATAAAATTATATTTTATTTTTTACTTTTTAAGTGGTGTATCAAATTAATATTAAAGTTTTATTTATTATTTTTTTGTTTGCATATAATTTTTAAAAATTATAAATAAAATCTACTTTTAATTAAATTATTCTCGTCTCTCGATAAAAATATAATTTTTTTTAAAAAGGAATAAAAGCTAATTTCATCTTAAGTTTGTAAAATGACAAGCATATTAGGATAAATATTTTTAATAAGGAGTACGCAGTTTTTATCGCAATCTCAAATAAAATAAAAAAATTATTTTTGATATATTCAAACTCAGGACAAATAACAGTATATTTAGAAGTTTGTTTTATGAAATTTTCATTATGATTGTGCTTTGAAATTCTAGTTTGACTACTATTACACTTTAACTATGTAGTTACTTAATGATGATAGTATTGAAAATAAATAAATAAAATCTCTTTATTAATTTGGTAAAATGGATAAGCAAAATGGAAAATATATTTTTATACAAGAGACAAATAAAAAAGAATGGAGAGAGTGTATAACTCTTCCTAACAAGTTTAATAAATGATAACTTAAAAATTTCCTCCATTTTAATTTATTTATAAAACTTTCATTGATAAGTCAAAGTTTATGAAAGTAAAAGAAATTTTAAATTTTGTGATTTTAAATAAACACATATAAAATATAGCAAATGCTATTTACTATATTTCCAAATATGGCGTATAAAAATTTAGAATTAAAAAATTATCAAAAGAAGACATTCTTTTCAAAATAAACTACCAAAAAAGAAAGAGAAATAATTGAAACGTAGGGAATACTAGAGTAATAGTGTAACTTGCTATATATATAGAGTGAAATAAATTGAAAATATAGAGTGAAATAAATTGAAGTAGTAGTATAATACTTATTACATTGTTAGTGTATAACTCTCAAATCTTTACAAGAAAATGACTATACATGTCTATATGAGATATGATCTCCCTAAAAAGACCTAGTATTCGGAAATGTGTAGGAATTTCTTTATTTTAACTAAATAATGGATCGAATATATATTACATGAATTTGTAGACACTAGACGAAGGTTGTGCTACTAGGTATGGAGAAGTTTTTTCAATTTTTAATTGTTCGATTGATCAAAAGTTTTGAAAAACATTTTTCTCTTAGAAATTTTTTTTATTAAAAATTAGTAAAAATACTTTCCTTGTGAAAGAAGGAAAAATAAATTTCAAAAATGATATTCTACATTTGAGTCTTCACCACTACCGTATCTTCTATTTTCATCATCTCATACCTTATCCACTTATCATATTACTTATCTAAATTATATACAAATACTTTTATGAAGCTAAATCAAGAACAATCTTAATGATTTCTCATCACAAGGCTTCAGCCTTCAAGTAATATGGTCCTTGCAAGCTAAAGGTACGAAACTCTATTTTAATGATTTCTCATGTATATTTATGTAAAAGATAACTACCCAATGTCCTTATATTTTATTGGAGTCGTCATCTCATTTAAAATATTATAGTACTGTATTAAAATAAATAAATAAATTTATTTATTTAATTAGATTCTTAATACACTACCCAATGTCCGTATTGTCTTGTTTTGGGATAGCCATTAGAAGGAAATATGTTTTTGATCATTTATATAGTTGAAGGGTATTTTTTAGTTTAAAATATTAGGATAAGATAATTTTAATTCTAAAATGTAATGAGAGATAAATTTAACTTATTTTAAATAAGTCAGAGTATTTTTTCCCCTTATTCTATATGTGATAATAAACTCAACTTGTTTTGTGTATTTAATCGTTATTATGAAAAGGAATGGTAAATTTTATTACTCGTACTATAGTAGAAGAAGTCAGTTAACTGTGACAAGAAATAATTTTCAGTAGTGTAATATTTTTCAATTCTAAATTCTGTAATATTTTTTTTTATATAAAATTGCCAACACCTTTCTGCATGGCATTAATTGTGGGCCAGGCATGATGAAGGATATTGCTACTTTATTCCGGTGTGACGTTAGATGATGCTGTCATCTGTTTGATACTTTTGAGATTGTACGTGACATAATTATATACTCCATCACGTTTAAAAAATGACTTAGAGGTGTTTTGATCAACTTATAAGTCACTTTGTTTCTTATAATGATATTTGTTAAAGTTATAAGTTAGCTTAAAATAAGTTCATTTTGATTTTTTTTATGCCAAAATCAAGAAGCAGCCAAGTAGGTGCTTATTCTTTTAAAATTTTAATTTGACTATGTAAATTACTATTATGTCCCTTACAATTATATGTTATTCTAATTTTATCCTTAATCAACAATCTTATTTTGTCTTTCAAATAAATAAATGGGCTGATTAGCCCCGCTTTGAATAAAAAAAAATTAATGATATGAAATCTTAACGTAACCATGAAGAAATAAATAATCGTTTAATATATAATTATATTTTTCAAATACAAACATTCAACACTTTAGACTCTTACAAAAAATATTTTTAGCGCACAAATTAATAGTCATTCATGAAAATATCTTTTTAATATATATATTAAAATATATATTTATTTTAATTTGAATCATTTTAGCAATAAAAATTAATAATAATCAACTCTATATATTATTAACAACTATAAGGATATTTCAGTCATTTTAACAAAAAAAGTGTTTAAAAGAATTATTTATCAAACATATCAATAACTTTTTTTAAGTTTCAGCACTTTTATCCAAACACTTAACTGCTTATTTTTAAAATAAGTTTAGCACTTTCAAAAGCATTTTTTTTCAGACGCTTTTTTTCAGCTTATTATTTTGATTTTATATGAAGTTTAAGAAAAAAATTAAAATTTATAATTTAAAATTTAGATTATATAAAATATATCGAAGTATCTTTAAATCTTGTGATCTTAATATATAACGTGAACATACAATTGAAATTAAAATAGTATAAAACTTTTTTAAAATAGACGAAAGTATGTCAAATCTTCTTAAAACGGAGAGGGTATATCTTTTTAAAAGAAAAAGAAATATAAATGAGGTTGCTTAGAAAAGTACTTTCTGTGTCGCTGTTCCAAATTTATGGTGTATTTTTATTTATATCACTTCCTCCGTTTAAAAAAAATAACCTACTTTAACTTGACACAAAGTTTAAGAAAATAAAAAAAAAATTGAATCTTGTGGTCTTAAATTAAAGTTGTGTCACATATACCAAAATATCCTTTAATCTTATGGTCCTAAACACGTTACGTGGAAAGTTGAAATTAAAGTATTGCCAAAAAAGGGAAAAAGGTCATTCTTTTTTTAAACGAACTAAAAAGAAAAGTAGACCATTTTTTTTAAACGGAAGGAGTATTATTTTGAAGATTACTTATATGTAATTTTGTTAAATATTATGAAGGGGATGAAAAGATTAGGGGGTGGGATTTGGGGGGCTTAGGTAGGTGGATGGAGAGGAGACAATAAATTAATTTAAAATGTCACTTATAAAATTTATTTTTCTATTTTTACGATAAAAAAAGTCATTTTTTTCTTATTTTTAAGAAATTTATTTTCTAAAGAAAATATTTTGACCAACCAAACTCCAAACATGAAAATATTGAAAGCAATTTTCTGATAGTTCCAAACACGTCCTTAATGCTATTTGAAATATAATTGAAAATTAATTATTTTTTAATGCGAGACTAAAATTTGAACAAAATTACCCCAAGACGAAATATAGAGTAAGTTCAAAATAATTTATTGAAGAATTTCAGAAAACCAAGATATTTTCTTGGAATTTTGAACTACCACAGTGAACGCTTCATGAATATACGGAGTTCAAATGGTAGATGGCAGCTTAACACATCAATATAACAACAACATACTCAGTATATTTTCATATAGTGGAGTCTGGAAAAAGCAAGTGTACGCAATTCATACCACTATTTCAGAAGCGAGGTAAAGAGGCTATTTTCGATAAACTTCAGCTCACAGTTCATCACTTCATGGAAGTTCTTGAAATTCTTAATTGTAAAACCATGAATTCATGCATAACAAATCATAGATCTTTTTTCGTTGGGTTTGAATTTTGAAAGCTCCTTACATATATACGAAACTCCAGAACAATATACTGAAGTTTAGAATTTTTACACCCAAGATTGTGGTGGAGTGATATGCATGATTTCCTCATTTTCATTAGAGATGGGTATGGAGGGAACACTTTGCCACTTTTGCTCCTGTATAGGGAGGTGTGGAGGTCGCGGATAAGGGTAGAAGGCTAGTCTATGTGGGTGAGTCGTAGCAAGTAGTTAGGAGAGCTTTTGTGTAGCCGGGTTAGTAATCCTAGGACTGTATCCATAGATAAGAGCAGCTAGTTAGGAAAGTTTGGGTGTGATGAATGTCTTTGGTGTGAGTGTATGGTACTGCTGGCTGGATGTCTTATTTCTTATTTATCTTATTTCTTACTTCTCTTATTTCTATTTTTATTATTTCTTATTCCTTATTTTTATTATGGCATGCATCCGCTCTGTTTCGTGTTTCATTGCAATTTGTGACCTTATTTACTATTCTTTATCTTGATACGGGCCGGGGTTTATCAGAAACAACTTCTCTATTTCTTCAGAGGTAGCGGTATTAACTGTGTACACTTTATCCTCTTCAGACCCCACTTTGTGGGAATATACTGGATTTGTTGTTGTTGTTGTTGTCATTATTGTTTTTGCCCCTGTAGTGGGACTTTCTGCGTGAATCTGATGAATTAGTCGGACTTTAATATGGGTACCAGAAATAATGTGGGAAATAAAAAAAAGTAAAGTATTTTTACAGGTGAACTCTAGAACGTCTCAATTTCTTTCCTAAAACCAAAGCATGAGTTGATGATTGGTACACAGGCAAGATTAGAAGCTTCATGTTTAACTACTTTCCAACAAATTCACCAAAAAGTCCTTCCCTGTCAATAATAACTTCTTTTCATGGCTTTTTATACTCTTTGCTGAAAGTTTGAGTTGTGACAATTTAAAATTTCATGAAAATTTCCTTTACATCACTTTTAGCTTTAGATAAAGCAATTTGCTATTTTCTAATGAGGTGAAACGAATTTGAGAAGTGGTTTCAAATCCAACATACTACTTAGTACTCTCTCCGTCTCATTTTAGTCAATCATTGTTCTTTTTATATACATATTAAGAAATCACAAATATGAAGGTAATATTTATCAATTCATCCCCGAAAAAAACTTTTCGGAAACTTTAGAAATGTTTTCTTGATTTAGTAAGATGAACAACTAATATATATGAAACAACTATTTTTAGTAAGATAACCAACTAATATCTCACAGAGAAAGAGTAGTATATATACTGCATTTCACTCTCAAAAAGTTTCGAATTACTTCAGCATACCGAGTTAGAATTCGAACTCAGAAAACAATGAAGTTACAACACTTATAAAGTTTTCAACCACCACGAATTTAGCTTTGTTTGGTCATAAATTCTGGGAGTTGATATTTTTAATTTAAAGTATTATTTGCTCCTGAATTTGATCAATTTTTGAAATTTATCTTCAAAACATTTTTAAATTTCAAAAAGTGGTCTAGTTTCTTGATGAAATTTCATTTTCACTCACAAATTTATTTTAAAAAATTCAAGTAAAATGCATCTCTAAATACATGTATCGAATTTCAAAACTATTTCTTAACACGACTTAATTTTATTTTAAGGAAAAGTTCAATGAAATATATTTCCAAACACTAACTTATTTTTATGGTCTTGGTCAAAGATGAAAGTAAGTTGTAACTATATAAGTATAAATTTGTCGTTATTAGCTGAAGCCAACAATTATGGCGTAGATGAAATAATAGTTTGGCCGACAAAGATGGTTTCTTGTTTTCCAATTTGTGTCCTCTAACTTTTAATGTATTATATTTATATCTATACATTATAGAAGAGGCTGATGTTATAAGAAGATTAAAATTGAGCAGGATTGCATTAAAAGCTGATCACAGGCGGCAGACAGCTAAAAGACAGTTGAATTGAACGTAGTACAGACTACAGTGTAATATACTAATATTATTTTGGATTTGTCATGTTGCCCGTTGGGACATTAATTAAGGTTAAAAAAAACAAAAACTAACACAAAAGATGATGAAATTGTGTACCATAGCCAATTTACTTACTTACTTCCGTGTATTAATTATGTACAGATATAATAGTAGTATTTATTATTGTTAGAATGCCTAAAGCCAAAAACAACTTTAATATGCCATTCAGGAAAGGTAGGTTTTAGTGGGTACTGTGTTAGCATTGCTCGGCAGACAAGGTGTTCCAATTTTGATCAATCAAATTTTTTGAAAAATATCTTTTTTTTTTTAAGAAAATAACTTTCCTAATTAAGTAATTATAAAATTAGGGTTCGTTTGGTGTGAGGTATAACGGATAAGTAGGTCCGAGATAAAATGAAGGATTATTTTGTTTCATGTTTGGTTGAAGGTATTAGTTAGTATCGAGATTATTTATTCCATCATTTACACCATAATGATTAGATAAATTATCCCATATACATGGTGGGATATATAATTAATCCGAAATAATCCCGGAATAACTAATTCCGAAAGTGATTAACCCGGGATAACTATTTCCCAACCAAACTACCTCTAATAGTTTTATAAGTAACACTCCACTTTATATTAATTGTCTCCTTGCAATATATATATATATAAGTCATCAATGGTTGTGATCCATTTGTGTGGAATGGTTTGGCTTGAGCCTTGACACATACCATGTCTACTGCTGCAAGAACTTACAAGGTTAGAGGGGGAAATTGACCTGATCTCAAACTTAACCATAAGACAATAACCAAAAGATTACATAAAGGATTATTTAGCCTATAAAAATCCTTTCATAAAAAAAAAGAAAACGATAACTTCAACCAACAAGAGAAGTTACTCTTATCATCTCTCTTCCTCATAGAGGAAATTAAAGTTGCCATTTGTCTAGTTGAATCAAGCCTTTAGCCTCTCTAGCCAATTGTTGATGAGATGCATAAAAGATTTTGTCTCCACCAGACGATGCTAATTTAGCCCCTTCAATATTATGCTCTACCCACGTACTAGCTACTAGTTATATACACTTATATTTAGGTTGGTATATGGGTATCGATCCTAAGCTGGGGTTCTATCGGAAACCTCTCTACTTCTCCTGAGGTAGTGGTATGGTCTGCGTATACTCTACCCTCCCCAGACCCTACTAGGTGGGAATACACTGGGTATGTTATTGTTGTACCACGTACTAGCTACCCTCTTCTTCTATATATAAACTATAAATCAAAAACGTTATACTTTATTACTGAATATTTCATCACGCGTTTAATGGGAGCCAGTCTATGAAGTGAGCATCCTGATGCCATTGAACAGACATGACCAAGATTTGCCATTTATTAAACTAGTAGAAAATTTTATAATATGAGTAGAATGAAAAGAATGAAGATTGAAGATATACTGTGTCAAGCCTCTTTATGACAATTATGATTACTCATCACACACTATGTAAACTATTGATGCAAAGTAATTCGTTCATTCTTCCGGTATGTAGCCAAACTGCCAAAGACTATATATATATTAATTCTTACAAAACTTTCTTAACGAATAATTATTAGATCAGAACTGGAAGAAACGAGTTACTCGTTTTAGATCAGAAAATAAAATAATTATTACTCCATTCTTTAATTATCTTTCTTTTTTCCAGAGATAAATCATCATTCATATTTCATCATCAAAGCAGCTTTTACTGAGAAATCATAAAATTCAGTGAAGAGAAGTCAGGTATAGGAACTCGTGCTGGACTATTGAATGCCTATGAACTATGAACGTCAAATTAATTTCCTAAAAAATTTCCGTACCGCTCAAGAAAGGAAGAGTAGATTGTCACATCTATGTCTGCCTAATTAGAACAAATGTCTTCCAATAAAATCACACTAAAGTAAAATACTCTCTCTCTCGTTTCATTTTTACGTGTGGTGTTTTCCTTCATAAAAGTTAAATCAACTATTCTTTTCGTTTTAAAAAAAGAATGACCTACTTTGACTTGACACAAAATTTAAGAAAATAAAGATGTCATTTGAATCTCATGGCCTTAAATTAAAATTGTGTCAAATGTCCTTTAATCTTGTGGTCCTAAACATGCCATGTGGAAAGTTGAAATTAAAGTATTGTCAAAAAAAGAAAAGGGGTCATTTTTTTTTAAACGGATTAAAAAAAAAAATAGGAGGGAGTAATTTTTTCGAGTTAAATTAAATTAAATTAATTTAATATGATAAATTTAAAATTCAGATATTAAAAAATTATAATCATTCTGAAAATATGTACATATTAAATGTAAGTTAAATTTCATGAAGTCGACTCTCATTGTAAAATTGATCAGAGAAAGTAGTAAAAAGAGTTGCAAAACAATAAAATAAAATACATGTCTTCTTTAATAGTAGCTCCCCTCTGATCTTCTTAAACTTTTGTGTTCAATGAAATATATCATCAGTATACAACTTGGATTAGTATAAATAATTGCGAGTGATATCATCATATGAATAGATGATGTATGACGAATATTTGCCACCACAAGATTGTGACATGCATGCAAGATATCGTTTGTACCAAACCAAATACACACGACATATATCATAAAAGCATCGTGAGTATGGCAGGCTCACCTTCATGAACCCTCTTTCTCACACACACACACACAGTCGTAAATATGCAACCACTATTGACATTGAATTACTCAAGCGAGCGTAGGCATACTTCTAAAATTATTTTTAAATGTTTGTCGCACTTGTTCAAAATAGATATTCTATAATATTTGTTATTAGAAAATCATGAAATAATTAGTTATTTTTTCATCTTTATTCTTAATTACAAATATGGATAAATATATTAATATAGTGTAAAAAGAGAAGTATATATTAAATAAATACGAGTAATAAATAAAGATAATTAAACCAAATTACCTTCTAGTAATGCTTTTCTTAACTTAAAAAGGTGACAAGTAAATAGAAATAGAGGGAGTACTCCATCCAATCATATTTTGCGTGGCACCCTTTCAAAGGTGAAAGCTAGTTACCTTGGAGCCAGGAGGTTCATTCAAACCCTCTTGTAGGAAAATTATATTATTAATTTATACATGATTGGAATTATTCTTTTATATATATATATATATATATATATATATATATATATATATAGTAGATGTCGAACCCCTTCAACTAGTTCGTGCTTCCACCTCTGCACCTTTGATTTGATTTAGTGTTTAAGGAAAAATGAAAGAGTTTTAAAATTTGGTGTGTAAAATAATCCTTAATTATTTGTGTACAACATATCATTTCATTAAGAATAAATTAAAGAGAAATTTAAAGCTAAATTATTTCTAATCATAATAAGATAACATTTTTTATGAGATAAACTAAAAAGAAATGGGTGTTGTATAAATGAATTGTTGGATTTTGGCACACAAGTTAAGGAAAAAACATTAAAGACATAAATTTAACATAAAATTTCATTTTTACTCCAAAAAAAAGAAAAAGCTTACCTTGTAATACCCTTTCAAAAGTTAATTGACTATCAAATCATAAGGGTAAATTTGAAAAAAAATTCAATGATTCACTTATTTTGAAACACCAATAAATATCCCAACAATTCATTTATTCCGAAACGGAGGGAGTAATAAACAACATAAATTATTTTTAAGATTTAATTTCACACTTTAAAGAGGAATACCTTTAGATATCATTTAAATATAATGTGATATTGTAGAAACATTATTTATATTGACAATATTTTCTAAATAACTCTGAGACTCAACAACAACAACAACAAACCCAGTGTATTCCCACCTAGTGGGGGCTGGGGGGTAAGATGTACGCAGTCCATACCTCTACCTCTAAAGAAGTAGAAAGACTATTTCCGATAGACCCCCGGCTCAAGTCACGAGATACCACACAAACTCATAGTAAAGCACAGAACTAGATTACATAACATAAATATGACACCCATAAGTATTAGAAAACAGAGGAAAGCACACAGATTCGTAATAAAACATGGAACACGGAATCATAACAAGAATAAAACCCCCACCAAGTAATTCCCTACACTAGCGACCCAAACCGGCCCTAGTCTTCTGCCCTAATTCGCGTCCTCCAGACCTTCCTATCTAGGGTCATGTCCTCGGTGAGCTGTAACTACTCCATGTCCCGTCTAATCACCTCACCCCAGTACTTCTTCGGCCTACCCCTACCCCGCCTAAAACCATCCAACGCTAGCCTCTCACACCTACGAACCGGGGCATCCATGCCCCTCCTCTTCACATGTCCGAACCATCTCAATCGGGCTTCCCGCATCTTGCACTCCACTGGAGTCACACCAACCTTCTCCCGGATAGTCTCATTCCGAACTCTAACCCCTCTAGTCAGCCCACACATCCAGCGCAACTTTGAGACTGAATGATGGAAATAAAGAAAAAAGAACATGATGTAAAGCACTGAAACATGAACGTCCTTGCGCTGCAGTTCAGTAAAACGTTTACTGAGGTTTAAGGTACATATAATTAGCGAAGGTTAGGATGTTCAAATATGTGGATATATTAAGAGAGGTATAATTAAGAATGAAGTTATATGAGATAAAGTGGGATCGGAGTGATCTCCATGGTGGATGAAGAAAGTAAGGTCGAGATAGTTCAGAAAGGCGAAGAGGTCGGAGGTGTGTGGATGCGCCAATGAAGAGGTCATGGTGTGAGAGGTAAGTTGTAGCGGGAGTTAGAAGAGGTAGAAGTAGGCCCAAAAAGATAAGCTATGACATATTTTCAGTTGACTAAGGACACGACTTCAGATAATTAAGAAAGTATGAAGGTCAAGAAATAGGATAGAAGGTTAGTAGATAGTTGAGTACTGTCGTACTTCTAATAGTATGATTTAGGTATCACGTAGTTTCCTTTTTTCCGATATATGTTTGTTAAGATATGTTTATACACTTATTTTTTACATTGTTATTCTGTTGTCTCTTTTTTTCCCTTACTTTCCAGCATCCGTTACATTATATTTGCTCCGAGGATCTATCGGAAATAACCTTTCTACCTCGAAAAATAGAGATAAGGTCTAACGTATACTCTACTCTTCTCAAATTCCACAATTATACTAAATATGTTATTGTACACGGTTAGCTTGGATTTTTTTAATTTTTTTTAACGCAATGAGCTCTATGTAATAAGATTCAGTACAGCGGCACTAAAATTTAATTTAGTATCCTGGAGAAATTAAAGTAAGTCGATCCCCAGAGGACTCTATTAACTTCCAATCATTAAACTTACTATTTTTAAACTTCCAATAATTATAAGTAACAACTCAAAATGGGTAAGAAAATAACTGCCAATTTCTAGCTGTGAAAGTAAATGATACAATTATAGTTGATTTTGAAGAAAGAATTATCGAGGCATTAACCTCATTTATAAGGGGCAATGATGAAACCCTGTAAATTGCTCAGTGTACCCGATTACCTTTTTTTCTATACAGAAATGGCTCTGTACAGTGTTCAGCCATAACTAAATTATAGAGGACCTCTCTGTATGTGCACTCAAATCTATTCTTTTTTTCCTGTTAATAAGGCAAGGACGAGGCGGAAACAGTGGCAAAGCTTGAATTTTCACCAAGGGGTTCACAAGTGAACATACGAACTAACGGAAGGTGGTTCGACATCTATTATATATATAAAAAATAATTTTAATTATGTATATATAATATAATTTTCCATCGAAAGATTAGGATGAACCCCCTATCCAAACTGTAGCTCCGACCCTGAGCGGAAATGAAATCTCTTTGCCTTTTGCCATTTGAATAGAAAAAAATAGTATGTTCAAATCTCTTACGTGTCAGAATAAAAATCTCTCGTAAGAATACTATTAAAACTAAAAACGATTTGTAAAGGGACAGAAAATAATTTTTCCCACAGAGGAGGTTCAAATTTAATGGCAGAAGAAGGAGGTTCGAATTTCCCAATCAACAGCGGCGGATTCGAGATTTCAACTAAGGGGTTCAATGTTTAAAGAAAACCTAGCTAATGAGAGTTCAACACTTACTATAGATACATAAAAAATGATTTTAATTATGTATAAATTGTATATTTTTCTATCGATGAACCCTAGCCAAAGACTGGCTCCGCCCCGAGAATCAGTAGTTTGTTATTGGGCCATGGCCAGTTCAAATGAACTATACATATTTGATAAAACATATCACAAACCACAATACTTTTTAAATCCTGTATTTATTCCAAATAGTGAAATCGATTTAAAAAAGATTACAATACTTTTTAATTCCTGTATTTTTTCTAAATAGGGAGAGATCAAAAATACTACAATATAGTGCAACAACTTGAATTTTATAAGAGATATACCCATTACTCCGCAATTTCTCCCAAATTCAATTTTGTGTTATTGAATCACACCCAAAAGCTAACTAATAAAATGGGAGAGCCCAGACTATATCAATCCCACATCAACACTCCATTTAATTGACGTGGGATTCAAGTCTCATATCTTGCAAAAGAGTAGTAATTCTTGTCTCTTCTATGTTTTTATTATTATTTCCTTTTTGTCTCCAACATCCCAACCTAACCCGTTCCAATTTGAAATCCAAAAATTTGGGCATAAATGTTTTTATTAGTGGCTTAAAGTCAAATTTCAATAAGAGGTCTTACATATATAAACATACATAAAAAAATACTACTCTAATAATTTAGTGTTGTTTTATTTGTTCTTGCATAATAGTTGTTTCAATGTTTTTAAAAGATACTTAACCTTTAACTTCACATATTAATATGATTATTATTAATTCTTGTTAATAAGGTGCTACTCATTCGTTTGCAATGCATTAACTCGAATGTTGTTATTAAAACTTTATTTATTAATATAAAGTTTGAGTTGTTTAGTTCTAAGTTCTAAAATATTTCATGTAAAAATGAGATAACTTTTTATCTTTTTCATTATTATTATTTCTTAGATATTTTTTAAAAATGAATTTGATAATCTTCATTATTATGTCAAGTGAAATTGAAAATATAGAGTTTACTATTAAAAATTTTGAGGCCTCAAAATTTTTTAAGCCTAAAGCAAAGACTTTATTAGCATTATCCTTGAGCCACCCCTGCACGAGGAAATTCAAGAGGAGAAACATAGATGGTGTTGTTGAAACCTGAGATATCACCCAAAAAAGATCTCTTTCTTCTACAATCCGATTCATAGTTCTTTTAACTTCCAATGACGTTGCATTATCAAGCAATCTTGTATATCCAGTGTATATCACAAAATACAAGTTATACTATGATATACATATGTATCTCATAAAATTCAAAGTGTAATACACTGAAATACAACAACATACAAGTGTATAATGTTGTATGCATGTCAGTTGTATGTATGGCGTTTTGAGGTGATGACCATAAAAACGAATACATTGTATTTCACTTGCGCACGGATACTACTTTTTTTTCTTGCGGACAGATACATTGTATATGCTTGCGAGGAATTTCACTATATTTCAAACAAATTCACAAACTATCACTACATTTCATAAGTTGGCCGAATATGTTTTACCACTTGCTAGTCTTGCTGTGCATCATAGATATGATTTCCAAGGGGTGAACCAAAAGATATTTGCACAATTAATTAAATCATATATTATAATTTGAAGTAAATTGCCTACACAGTCATTCTTATACATCATTATAGTATCAAAATTCTATATGTTAAAACATAAATACAGATTAATCGATCTGAGGATTGTCATTTTAACAAAGCGCACCTATATGTTGTAGAGTGATGAATTCATTATGGAAAATACAATTCAGAAGAATAAATTTGAATGGCTAGAATCAATAATCGATTAAGCTAGTGGAAACGATCTAAGTAATATAATTATCTTCGAAATGACTTAATTGCGTAAATATTACTAGTAATTTTTATATGATCAGTACATAAAACTTAATCTAAATTCATATCAAACAAACTTGAGAAAAAATCTCTTTTCCTCTCAATCCAACTTGTTTCTCCATCACTCACTTTCGTTCTTCCTCCTACTCTACCGTACCGCAATTCATCTCTAGTACTGAAACATGGCATGCACTACCATAACACTTAGAAACTCAGAAAAAAAAAAAAAAATAGATCTATCTCGTGTCTGATTCTGCATGGTTCCACTCTCCAGGAACCCCTAACGACTTGTCGTTTTATTCATAATAAGAATAATAATGACCTCTTCTTCTTCTCAACGACCCGGCGCATTTGGCCCCAGCAACCTTCGCAAAACTGTAACGTGGTTGTTCATCACCTTGTTAATCATCTATCTTATTTATTCTTTTAATCTAATTATCAATAAAGATTCCCCTCAATGTACCAATTCATTGCCTTCCTCCTCAGAATTACCCGCGAGAGAATCATTTTCCACGAAATTACCTGAAACTCAACCTTCTAATAATTCCAATAACTCAACTTCCCTTTCTCTTCAAGAAAATCCAGGGGAACCTGGAACAGGCCTGAAACACATTGTATTCGGTATAGCAGGGTCTACAAACTTGTGGGATAAAAGAAAAGAGTACATAAAATTATGGTGGAGGCCAGGGGAAATGAGAGGTGTTGTATGGTTAGATAAAAATGTTACAGTACATAAAAATGAAGGTTTGCCTGAAATTCGAATTTCAGAGAACACAACTAGGTTCTTGTACACGAATCGACAGGGGAACAGATCAGCTTTAAGGATTTCCAGGGTTGTTTCTGAGACAATAAGGTTGAATCCTAAAAATGTGAGATGGTTCGTAATGGGAGATGATGACACTGTGTTTAATGTGGACAATGTTGTTCGAGTTCTTTCTAAGTATGATCATAAACAGTATTATTACATTGGGAGTTCTTCAGAAAGCCATATTCAGAATATTTTTTTCTCATATTCTATGGCTTATGGTGGAGGTGGATTTGCTATTAGTTATCCATTGGCTAAAGAGTTGGAGAAGATTCAAGATCGTTGCATTCAGCGATATCCTGGATTATACGGCAGTGATGACAGAATTCAAGCTTGTATGGCTGAGCTTGGAGTCCCCCTCACACGTGAACCTGGATTTCATCAGGTAACCCTCCCTTAAAAATGAGATTAATTAGTTGTCTGATTTTAAATCCGGAGTCACCTAAAAGATAATTGCACGTAACAGTTCTTAAGAAGGTGAGACAGGTACCGCAGAAAATTTGGTCAGCGATATGTTACAACAGCCTCCCTACCTTGTGCGGTTACCACTAGATATGTCGTTGACCTGTTACAACATGTTAAAATACGTTATGGTAAAAATCTTGTTCATAACCGAAGTTTCATACATTACTAGTGCTATGCTACTACATCATATAGTCCAAGAGCCATGAAAACTGTTGCAATTATTACTACTATCATTTTACTGTACTTCTGCCTGGATTTTGATGAATTTCTTCTTTGTGGTAGTATAGTATGATGTGTATGGGAACTTGCTAGGCCTATTGGGAGCACATCCTGTAACACCACTAGTATCAATTCACCATCTTGATGTAGTGGATCCTATAATCCCAAGGATGAGCAGAGTTGATGGACTCCGACGCCTTTTTGAATCAATGAAGTACGACACTGCAAGCATAATGCAGCAGTCAATCTGCTACGACAAGCAGAAATACTGGTCTATTTCAGTATCGTGGGGATACGTGGTTCAGATCACGAGGGGTAATATCTCGCCAAGAGAACTAGAAATGCCCACAAGAACATTTCTTAACTGGTACAAAAGAGCTGATTACACAGCCTATGCTTTCAACACAAGGCCTGTGACAAAGCACCCGTGCCAGAAGCCTTTCATATACTACATAAGTGCAGCCAAATATGATCGAAACAAGAATCAGATCGTTGGGATTTACCATCGTCATAGAGAGTCGTACCCTTATTGCAGATGGAAAATTGAGTCACCTGAGAATATCAATGCAGTTGTTGTGTTGAAAAGCCCAGATAATAACCGTTGGCAGTCGGTAAGTTTGTTCAAACAACTCCATTTCTTACTATTGATCCGGAAAGGACTATTAATAAGTTGATATTTTTCTGTTTTTCAGGCAGCGAGAAGGGATTGTTGTAAAGTTCTACCATCAAACAACTCCTATTTGTACATTTCTGTAGGCAGTTGCAGATCAGGCGAAACGAGTGAAATGTAGCTATTGGAAGGAGGCTATAGTTTTTTCACTTCCTTCTATTTTTTTGTATCAATAGATTTGATTAGTAAAGAAAGAATCCATATACAAAAGTTGAGAAACACAAGATTCATTTGTAATTTTGCAGAAATGTTACTACTTCTAGAGTCTAGACTAATAGTGGTTCTTTCTTTTCACTGCAAAGTTGTGTAAACCACATGAAAAGCTAGTTTCTTATTGAAGCATGTCCAGCAAATGCTCTCGAAAACACTATCAAAATTTAAAGCATAGACACAAAAACATGTATTATTTCAACAATTTTTACCGGCTACAGTAATTCATTTTTCAACGCGAGAGAATGATCCAAATGCAATTCAAGCCAGATATTTCTTCCATCTCAATTCCTTCAGTTATGTACAAGTTCACTGTCAATCGCATTACATTAAGAGCAGCCAAACATTGCTATAAAAACTCTACTTTGTTTCCCCCCAAATCCCCTAACGAAAAGTTAAAAGATAACGACAGCTAAATGATGTAGTTATCGATGTATCCTAGTTATGAAAATCATACCTTGAACAGTTGATAGTAGTTATCATTGAAGAAATGTCAAAATGCTAGTTTTTGGTTCGCCCAGGCTGTATCTATCTGATAAATATGTGTGTTTATAAGTGAATTTGCAATCTTATGAATAGCAAAAACTGTAACATTAGGAACTAAGAAGGATTGATTATTCCTTAGGAACAAAGGGAATACAGAAATGAAGTTAATTAGTGACTTCTTAGTATAGTTGCAATCATCATTAGAAAGTACTTTAAAATCTTTATTTGCACGACCAAACATTGCCCATTAATTCTAGTACTTTCCACTTACTAAATATGTTAGGAAAAAAATATGGTGAAACTCCAAGCAACTATTTCTGAATGAATTCACCATAAGAGACACCCATTTACAGTGTCATACAAGCAAAAATAACAAACAAACATCGGTTTTTTGATGGTTCCTACAATTATAATCAAGATGGTTGTTGTTCGCGTATAGATGTATGTGGTTGACATAACTATTCTTCCACTTCTTGTCTCAAATCTCACTGTTCAAAAGCTCAAAGTTGATCACCATGTCAGTAGGGGGAAACTCATATCTGTGGAGATCTCAAAAGGAACAAGTAAGAAAGCATGCCTTCTTATGAGTCCTAACTGTAATGACAATGTTTCATGTAATTTTCAATATGATTCTGTTGGAGTCCCACATCGGTGGGTTAAAGGGTCCTTGGGCAATCCTCCCCTCATGAGCTAGCTTTTGAGATTGAGTTGAGCCCAAAGTCCTTTGCTTTATCAGATTCTTCCATTCGTTCGTTAGCTTAGTTTAACAGAAAGCAGGATGTTTCTTCCTTCTGTCAAGTGAAACTGCACGACTTGATGCTAAATTTTTCGTTTCTGGAAATAACATCAACAAAGTGTGCCATTAACTCTCTATTTGCTGACTGTCTAGAAGCTGCTTTTTCTTCAATTTGGTTTCGCAAAAGGGTGTCTCTATTGCATAGCTACCAAACATTTTATACTGCACTGAAATAGCTAGTAGAAAATATGTGTATATTGGCTTTTAATTAGTTCTTGCTAACGCTTCTACGCTGATTGATTGTATCATTGAAGCGTAGAGCTTTTACATACTATATTATACCATGCACTGGAGCTTGCATCTGCATTAGATATGCAAAAGAGGCTTTTTTTTTTTTTTTTTTAATTACGTCCAATCTATGGTTTTTAAGCTGCATCTGTAATATACATATGTGATACAAGAAAGTTGACAACCATTAACTTCTGTCTCTGTGAGTTCTTATTTTAGTCCTCAAGCTCTGTTGTATCATTTCCATCACCGTTACCAGGAATCTTCATCGTTTATAGATTTGTGAGAAGATTGATTTTTGTATGACTTCCGGATAGGAGGCTCGATTTCAGGGTCATACTTTAAGGAGGCAAGGTAGTTCAAAGCAGTGACGATATCAACAATTGGAGGGCGTATAGTAGGTTGCTCCTGGACACACATTGCAGCAATTGCAAGAGCTTGGTATAAGCTCCTAATTGGATAGTGACCATCAAGTGCTGGATCTGCCATCTTGTAGAACTTCTTCCTGTCTTTGAATAATGGTCTTGCCTGCAAAAGACAGTGGCTTTTGTTGAATCTATGATTAATTAGATAAAAATAGAGTCCCTAAACAGCTTAAGCTTTTAGATAAAGCGGTCACACACTTTGACATGGTACTAGAGCAGACAAAGGACGAGGTGGTCACACAATTCAATAACATTTATGCAAGTTCAATAAGGCAGTCTAAGATCACTCCTGACTAATCTCAAAACTAGAAAAAGGTGCCATAATTGTTCAAGTGGGATTTGCTTTATTCATGGTTGAGTTCCAAGTGATATCGGGTAAACATCATCTTTTCTTAAAAGAAAAAAAGCAGTTAAATAATGTCGTGTAAACCTCACTGTCATAATTCATAAATTAATTCATGAAAGACAACAAGATTCGCTGTGGATGTTGCACACACTTTTGTTACCTCTTTCATGTCAACAAAAATGTAGCAGTCAATCAGAAGGCTTCAAAGACCTACTGTGTAGATACTTCAATGGTACAGACACATAATGCACATCAGCCAGTGAAACACAATGTCTTAACTTGATAATCATGTCCAGAAAACTAGCAGGCAACATTAGCTCATACTTTCTGAAATACACACTATGTTTATGCTTAACAAGTCTGTTAAACTGTGTTTCCCTAATCACTGATCAGAACCCTGAACTAGAAGCGCCTGCACATCACCGTGACTAGTATGCATAGGCCAAGATGCCATTCAAGGAAAAGTACGGCAGTACCATATGATTGAACCCATGGATGAAACTAAAAGGAAAAGAAAATAGTGGAAATAAAAGGTAAAAGGGTGACATCTGCACTCAAAAATTTTTTGTAAGCACTGAATTCTGGTCGTTTGGTGTGAGGTATAAGGGAGAAGTAGTCCCGGACATAAAATGAAAGATTATTCTATCCCATGTTTGGTTGGAGGTATTTGTTAATACCGGGATAACTTATCCCACCATTTACACCATAGCGATGGGATAAGTTATCCCGGGTAATCCCGGGATAACTATTTTCCAACCAAACAGTACATGATACCATAAATGGATCAAAAAGGAAGGATGATTCTGGTAAATCCAAATCAACTCTTCCAAGCAGAAAACTGTTATTTTCTTTTTGACGATGGAGAAATCTCCAAGGGCGTGGGGCACAGTTCGAAACTTGGTGAATAAAGGGCCACCCCTTACCCCTCTTCTCCACTTAAATAGCACGCTTTTGTTTGTGAAGAAAATAACAGACAGAAAACTGAATATTTAAAGGTTTAAGAGCCTCTTATCTCATCGTCTAAAACCACAGAGAACCTCCAATCTGACAAACAATGACTAACGATTTGTTCCAAAAGTAAAAACAACTACGGGTAGTGGTTCAGTGACATCAATTGCTTGGATCCATTTAGGTGCAGACATAAAAATGATGGCTAAATTCAGTAGCTACGAAGCAAGGAAAAACTAGGTCTTACCACAGATAACTACAAAAATATATCACATGGAAACAATAAGAAATCAAGAAAACATACCCAAGAAACCAGGTTTTGCTCCGCGGCAGATTTTGTATAGTCAATCGCTCTCCTGCCTGTGATTATCTCCAGAAGAACGACCCCAAAGCTGTAGATATCTGACTTGAATGTTAGTTGGCCAGTCATAGCATAATCTGGTGCACAGTATCCATATGTACCCATCACTCTGGTGGAAACATGAGTCTTGTCTCCACTAGGACCAACTTTAGCCAAACCAAAATCGGATAATTTTGGGTGGTACTCCTCACCAAGCAGAATATTGGAGCATTTCAGATCTCGATAAATTATAGGAGGTGTCATCTTGTCATGTAAATATTCCAGGCCTCTTGCAGCACCTGCAGCTATCTTCATTCTAATATTCCAATCAAGAGGTTTCTGATTTGGCCAGGCGTCTGCACACGTTGAAAGAAGTAAACCAAATGGACTCATCACAAAGTCAAAAGAAATAGGCATGTTTATCAGAAGGACGAGGCTCAAGATTGGAAGAGCGTAAGATGAAGCCGACAATTATAACATACCAAATAGATGATCTTCCAGTGAACCAAGAGCCATGTACTCATACACCAATAGCCTCTGATCTCCCTCGGCACAACAGCCAATTAGTTTAACAAGATTAGGATGGTCAGCCTTACTTAGTGTCTGTACTTCAACAACAAATTCCCTAACTCCTTGACATCCATTTGGATCGAGTTGTTTGATGGCTACAATCTGCGTTAGAAAACATAAACAGACTCAGGCCACCAATTAATCCAGATGTTAAACCACTCACTTACTTTAAATGACCCTGCAAAGATTGGAGGGGGTATAAATTCAAAAAAGGGGGAGAGTATTCAAATAATTCTGTTGCTTATCGAAGACTTTAAGGAAGGAATGACAAGTATTACGAGAATGGAGTCGAGCTAACCTCACCAGTACCCCCCAGGTGACCTTTATATACTTTGCCAAAACCTCCTTCTCCCAAGAAGTAATCTTCCTTGAAATCTTCGGTTGCAGCTACTAATTGATCGAATTTAAACCTTTGTGCCGTAGCACCACCTGTTTTTCCATCTGAGGGAGGAGTGCTACTATAACCCCCATCTTTCCTAGACGTAGATCGGCTTGCAATTTTAACCTCTTCGCTCTTCACAACTTTAAATTGCCTAGCCACCGGCATATCTACGGAACAAGACAAAACCACGAGGCACCAAAATGATGGGAGTTTAAATGGAGGAGACCTCATTTGGAGGAGGGAGAAAAAGAAATGAAAGAGCACAAGGATAGTAAACGGCCAAAATAATGATTTCAGCAAGATTCTCAAATTTGTAGTACACAAAGAAGCAAAAAGTGATCCATACAAAAGGAACAAAATTTCTCGAAAAGATCAAACGTATACAAAAGAAGTCCAAAAAAACAAGAAATGATGTTCTCAAATTGCAGCTAATCCGTCGCACTAGACAACAGCTTGATCAGATTTTAAAAAATTTTCTTTTTACCCCTCCCTAGGAGCTCCTACGTTTTATGCTCTCTTGGTGACTCGAACTCACAACATAAGAGGTGAAGGTGAAGGGTGCTTACCACCGGATCAACCCCTCTTATCAAATCTGAACATTCAACCTTCTTATCAGGACAAGAAATTAAGACTTTCAATTCCTTCCATGAACGTCTCCAAAGCATCAAACGTTTCTTAAGAAATAGGCATACAGAGGAACCACATAAATAAATGGCAGACACCATACGCAAGAAACGAAATTTAAATGGCAACAGGGTATGTTTGGTACGACGGAAGTCATTTTTTAATGAGACGTTTTCTTGAGGATTTCCGAGGAAAATAGCCTAATATACCAAACTCATTCATGAAAAAAGAATCATAAAATCTTTCATCAAACAATTAACTGTACATTCAAAAATATTAACCAAATCATACATGCATGCAACAATAATAATTCAGGATCAAATGAATCCCACCTAACATCCATCAAACATAACACAAAAACAAAAATTGGTTAGGAAAAATTCAACATTCGATCAGAGATTCCAACAACCCCATATTAAAATTTTCCGAAATGCATAAAAAAAGGATCAATCTTTCACAAAATCAAACATAACATACATAAAATATAATCAAATCATACAAAATGTCACATATATATATATATACCTTGTTTAGGCTGTGACCTATGAACCCTTTTATATTGATGATTAAGATCACTTGTTTCAAAAATCTTTTTCTGTGGCTTCTTAACTGATGTATCTCCTTCTCCAGAACAAGGGAAACACCCCATGATCACTTTAATTAATTTCTTTAATTTAACTATCTATAAGCCACACATAACACTAATAAAAATTAATATACTATGTCTCTACTACTAAACTCTTTTTCTCTCTTTTCTCTTCTTTAATGGGGAATGGAATAATAATAATTATGATGATTTTAAGAGTTACAAAACTATCAGTTTTGCCTTAAAAAGAGAGAAAAAGAGAAAAATGGTTAGAGAGAACACACAGCTTTAACCTTTTTTTATATATGTAACATATTTCCTCTTTAATTGAGGGAACCAAAAAAAGGTAGTCATTTTCTGGGGTTTTGTATTTGTGGTGCAAATGTGTAACATATATTTTTCTGGTACAATTCATCCTCAAATTAAATGCCACGTACTAGTCCTTAGATTTTTTTTGGTCAAATTCATATTACAAAGCCACATCAATATATCTTCTTGTCATAACTGACTCATCCACCTAATGTCTACCAACGTGACAATTGTTGTGGCTTCTCCTCCTTATCGTTCTAATTTTGACCGGGGCCGACCAACATATATTTGTCGGGTGCTCCAACACTCACTAAATTTAACGCGAAATAAATAAAATTATATAAAAAATATATGAAAATAGGTATATAATATATAAAAGAATCCACTAAAACAAAAATTAGTCAGGTGTATTGACATTTAGGTTGATTTTAAGCTTCTTCACCAGAAGATTTTAAGCACCTACTATCCTTAAATCCTAAGTCTGCCACTAATTTTGACCCAATACAAAATTTAAAAAATAATAATAATAAATATTTATAATTTTAAAATAAAAGTATATGAATATATAAAAATATTTAAATTTCGTAATATTAAAAATATTATTTGAAAAGTCAAAATTAAAGAGATGTTTTTAAAATAATTTTTTTTAAAAAAATAGGATAAATAAATTGAAACTGAGAAAATATAATTTATGTGAGATAATTTTATGGTATATAAAAATTTTAAGAAAAACGAGTTGTGACTTATTATCAGACTTTTATGACTCAAAGGAGTTATATGGTTGAATTTCAAATATAAAGATTAAAAGTTAAATTATTTTTAAATATATAAATATATACTCCTATCTTCTTTTTAAATGAACTACAGACAAAACATATTAAATAAAATAAAAATGTCTGAGTCTGTATTCAACAACAAAAAACTCAATATATTCCCACATAGTGGGGTTTGAGGAGGGTAAAATGTACGTAGATCATACCACTACATCCGAAGAAATAGAGAAACTGTTTTCGATAGACCCCCGGCTCAAGACAAAGGACCATAGACAAACGTCGCAAGCATACAACATGATAAAAATAACAGAGATACAACAACCACAAAAATAAAGTACATTAACCAACAAAGGACACCCCCCTCCCCCAATCCCCAGCATTACCAACCAAGCTACACCAATCTCTCCTAATTACAGCCTAGAACTTGACCACACACCTTAGCCCTCTATCCTAATATTCTTCCTTCAAACTTTTCTATCGAAGGTCATGTCCTGAGTGAGCCGTAACTGCTCCATGTCATGTCTAATCACTTCTTTCCAGTATTTCTTCGGTCTACTCCTACCCCGTTTGAAACCATCCAAGCCCAACCTCGTACACCTACGAACTGGGGCATCCGTGCCTCTTCTCATCACATGACCAAACCATCTCAACCTCGTTTCCCGTATCTTATCCTCCACCGACGTTACCCCCACCTTCTCCTGAATAATCTCATTCCTAACCCTGTCAGCCCTCGTGAGTTCACATATCCAACGCAATATCCTCATTTCCGTCACTTTCAACTTCTAGACGTGAGAATTCTTAACAGGCCAACATTCCACTCCATATAACATAGCCGGCCGGACTGCAACTCTGTAGAATTCACCTTTAAGCTTGGGAGACACCTTTTTATCGCATAAAATTTCCTAGTCAAGCCGTCATTTCAACCAACCTGTCCCAATACGGTGAGAGACATCCTCATTAATCTCTCCATTTCATGAATTATAGACCCAAGGTACTTAAAACTATCCCCCTCTTACAAACCACCTGAGACTCCAACTTCACTACCACCTCGTTCTCTTGCCTCGAGTCACTAAACTTGCACTTCAGGTACTCCGTCTTGGTCCTACTCAACCTGAATCTTTAGCTTCCAGGGTTTGTCCCTAAACCTCCAACTTATCATTAACACATCGACATGACTCATCAATCAAAACTACATCATCCGCAAAAAGCATACACCAAGGCACCTCACCTTGAATACTTCGTGTCAACACATCCATCACCAAGGCGAATTAAAACGGACTAAGAATTGATCCCTGGTGCAACCCTGTCAAGATCGAAAAAATGCTCGAAATCCCCTCCCACAGTCCTTACCCAAGTCTTTGCCCCCTTGTACATGTCGCTAATCGAACGAATGTACGCCACTGAGACCCCCCTCGCCTACAAGCATCTCCAAAGAACCTCCCTAGGGACTTTGTCATACGTCTTTTCCAAGTCAATAAACACCATGTGCAGATCCCTCTTTCTCTCTCTATACTGCTCAACCAGTTTCCGCACTAGGTGAATTGCCTCAACCGTCGAGCGACCAGGCATAAATCCAAATTGATTCTTCGAAATAGACACTATCTTCCTCAACCTCCGCTCCACCACCCCCTCCCAAATCTTCATTGTGTGACTCAACAACTTAATTCCACGGTAATTGTTACAACTCTGAATGTCACCCTTGTTCTTATACAAAGGAATCATTGTGCTCCATCTCCACGCCTCGGGCATCTTAGCGGACTTGAAAATGTTGTTGAACAAATCGGCTAGCCACCTTAACCCTGCCCCGCTAGCAAACTTTCAAAAATTCACTGGAATCTCGTCGGGCCCCGTCGCCCTACCTCTTCGCATCTTGCGAATAGCCTCACAAACCTCCTCCACCTTAAAACGCCAACAATAGCCGAAATCGCGACATTCTTCGGTGTACTCCAACTCCTCTTAACAATTAGTAAATTACTGATATATATGCAGGTTATCAATAAATTAGAAGTATATACTAATTTTTATTAAGTAATTAATTGTATAAATATTGTTGTTAGTATTGTCAATCGTTTTAGCATTTATTTTGGTCTTTTCTTATCTGTCATCTACACTATTTTATCTTAATTTATGTAAGATCTTTTCATTTTAGAGCCATCACAAAAACTGATTACATCTTTCCATCAACTAGTGGATGTAAAACTTGTGGCACCAATTAAAAAGAGCTGATAAGAGTGTAATTTGACTTGGTAACAAAAACACGTAGTAAGATTGAAACCTGTCAATGACTCAGTTGTTTATTAATTGTGGGTTAAGTTTTGACCAAAATTTATAATTTGGCTGAATATTATTAGGAAAATGGATACAATTCAAAGAGAACACTCAAAGAATGGAAAAAGAGTAAGAAATCAGCATAGAATTAATAACATAAGTCCACCAGTCGAAAAATGATAGTATTCCCTCTGTCTATTTTTATTTATCTAAATTAAATTTGACCAGTTCAAAAATGTAATTGTTTTATATATCAAACAAATCATATTGAAAAAGAACTATTACAAACAAGTATTAAATGAACGTAACATAAAAAAAAAAAAAAAAAATAATTGGAATGTTCTTTACCAACTGTACTTCTTCACTTTCTATTTTGTCAAGAAAAAGACTCGTACATTATCACATCAATATAAAAAAAAAAAAAAAAAAAAAAAAAAAAAAAAAAAAACAAGCAAGCCGCCGCCCAGCTGTAAAATAAAATTATTTTTCTGAGTCCAAATATTTATTCGCTATTTTTTAAAAAAAAATGTACGCGCCTAATGCATACAACAAACAAGAAACCGTGTGCTTGTTGTTTAACTTTAATTAACATATATGTTGCTATTCAAGTAAACATGTAAAAAAAAAAAACAAATTAATGCATTAGACATAATTCGAATTTTTAAAGGAAAAGTCAAACACAATCAATATCTTATCAATTTTAAATTGTTTAACAGTTTCTGAATAAATTAAATTAATTTCAAATTTTGCCCGAATAACCATTTTTCTATATTCCACGTGTCTAATGATTATTAAATAGCATAAGTAGTAATATTCCACCTGGTGTGCTTTTAGGCACCGAAAGTGGATCACCTAAACAACATATTAAACTAATATTTTTTTAACATTTTTTGAGTGAAAGACCCAAAAGTTGAACTATTGAATTAGGAGAAAACATTATACTTTCTTATTTTTTCAACACTTTCACATATTAAAGAAAGCAATTTGATTAGTGTTAATACTGATTAACCACTAGTTAATTGATAATTAAGAGTGTTGCGTGAAGCTTACATATTCTTAATCAACAATAGACAGTGGTGATTAAGATGGAAACAGGTGTGATCCTTATTTTATTTACTTCAAACGTTAGCAAAGCTACTGGGCATTAGCCCAACAAATTATATAGGGAAAATTGTTGCAAGAAATGGAATGTTTATTTTTACGAAAATGACACACAACTATCATCAAACTTTTAAATGCAAAAATGCCTAATCATACGCTGCGCCATGCATATTGTTTATAAATATTAAGTTGTAGTGTTACGTATTTATAACTTTTGAAGATATTTCTAGCACTCCAAATGTCTTATGATTGATCGATGGATTAAAAATATATATTATCTCCTCCTAAATTTTTCCGACCAAGATTATAACTTCAGCAGTTTTGTCACTCCGTAATCTTTTTTTATTTTAGAAGAAAAACAAATATGGAAAAATCCAGAAATAAGTCAACAATTAATTGTATATTATTCTAAGATTGAAAATTTTAAGCTTATGAAAAAATCTATAAACCTACCAATTACGAGGACATACTGGTTGAATAGCCTTGAACGAGACAATCTGAAAGACTGATTGAGCTTTTGCTGCAGATTTTTTTTTTTTTTTTTTTTTTGTGATAACTTTGGTGTCCAGCCAACTTAATTAAACCGATGGAATAATTGTCACCTCCCATCAGCAACAGACATCACTTTACAAAACGAAATTTAATACAGTATGTTAAGTTCTGTATACACCATATAGTGATTCTTCGACCAACTTCTCAAGATGCAGTGTCTATCCCATATGAATCCAAATTATCTTCATTTTTTAACGTTGGTTTTTCATTGCAAAGTTTATTATTCCACCCAAAACATTTCTGATCAGATGTTTATATCTTCCAACCTTAAGTCCTAAAATGGTAACTGTGATCTGTAGCAGTCACTGAACGGTTAACCAAATGGGAGCAGAGAGTGTCTACTTTGCAAAACTCAATCCCCATCAGATAAATGATAATTGTGAAGTAAAATCATATAAGCAGCCGGAGCTTACTCCATTAAAAAACTTCCTTAGAAGTAACAATGGCATTCAGACATAATAATAGATAGGAAGATCGTTTATGAAAAAAAATTGATCGGGACAAGGAAGAGTGACATGCTAAAATGTACATGTACTTAACTCTCAGATTTATGAATCAAGTTCCCGGCACTTGTTTCTTCAACAGGTGCAGAGCTCTAACCAATGCTTTATAGCATTAAGAATAAATTTTGAATCTTTTTTCCACACCAATAAAAGAAGGCATGTCGATGTTGATTTGCAAAGCTAGGAGGTCCACCAAATCCTCCTCATGGAAATTAGTCCAATTAACATGTCTAAGGTAAAAACGTGGTGAGACTTTTACCAGATGTGCATCATGAGATACCCTCCTTGCTCAAAATGTAGTCTACTGCTTCTTCCACAGTGTCAACGACCTGCACCAAACGAAGATCATTTTTGGGCAATGTGTCCTTAGTGAACATCGTTATATGTGCTTAATGGCGGTCCAGAAATGGACCACACTATAACTATGTGAGTGGATACCATTTATCCACTAATTAACTTTACAAACTAATTTTCCAGGTCGATTGAGTGATCGCAGAGGGAAGTAAAGAGAAAACAGTTACGCATTATTGTATAAAGAAAAGATGCTGTCAAAGATATCATGTACCCACCAGATCTGCTGGAAAAACGTCATGATTTTCTTTCCCCTTGAAGACACCGGTCCTTGTCAAAATAGAGAACCAAGGAATTCCAGCCTAAAATATAAGATGATTTAGACTTATATATAGTTAAAGGTAATAACTGAGTAGCAGATAAAATAAGTCAGAGAACAGACCTGTCGAGCTCCTTTGATATCAACAGAGGGATTATCACCAATCATATATAAGGTTTTGAAAAACTGCTTTTTGCCATTAACTTGATGGTTATTGTGACATGATTGTAGAACATGCATCAGCACCGTCTCCGCATTTTTAAATACAAAAGGATTTGGTTTCCCATATGACGTATACTTCAGAGCAGCAGGGTGGATACTGTAACAAAAACTGGTCTCAGTCTCTCAGAAGTGCATTACAGCAAGGTGCAGTTACTTACTTTCTTTTACATCATCTCTATATCCATCTTACATGTATTTCACGCGATATTTAGATTTATGTTAATCTATAATCAGATCAAGACAATGAAACTATATGCAAGCTGCATTCTCAATTGTCAGATATCATATCAAGTCTCAAGAAAAATGAGCCTCACGCATTGAAGACGGACTCTAATGCAATTCTGAAAGCCCCCATCCCAAGTCGTTCAGATGGAAACAAAGCCTAAAGTCAAAAGTTAGATAGGAAAGGTTACATTTTTCTATGTGTTGAGGAAAACAAAGAATGTCAGATCTGTTTAGCATTGAAAAACCTGATAGGCAAGGTCATCACTTGCAAAAAAGAGTGGTGGCTGGTGTGCGATCTCTTTTCCTGGCAACCCTCCTGTCCTTAGAATGTCACAGAGAACCTAAAATTGAATTCTCTAGTTAAATTTGCAAAACTTCAATAGATGGAGTGAAAGAAAATTTGAGCACATCAATTCCATGATGTAAGACAAGGAGATGCATGCAAATGTAATAAATGAAAAAAAAAAAAGAGGAACAGAAAAGATTTCTGGATGTTGATGAACCTGACTGGGACACTAAAGTAAGACTTCACAAATCAAAGGGAAAGAAAGATTACGATTAACAAAATATTAGAAAAGAACTTATTAGCCATATACTGAAGGATAAATCTGGTTGACAATTTGTAGCTGCAAATCACTAATTCCTAATTAGAAATCTACAAAGCAAAATACACTTGGCATCCGGTTGAATTAGTTGCAAAGTACATCCAACTAGCTTCGAAGTTATATGCCAGGTGTTTCTCTGGATTCAAAGGTACAAGAAGAGCAACGATGTTTAATGAAGTAGCAATTCATGCAAAACAGTCAATTGGGAAGCAAGAGTCAAGCTTTTAATCTTCAAGCTACCAATAAATGCACTATATACTATTTGATCTCTCCATCGCCCAAAAGATATTAATTGCAATAAAATATGTCTCTTATATGAGAAAGTTCATCAATGAGTCTACCCCAACCCCACCAAACCAGAAAAAGAAAAGAAAAAGGAGGAAAAAAAGAGAGAGAGAGAGAGAAAAGCATAGCATGGAAGTGTCAATCACTCATTGTTTCTTTACATCTAACTTGAGCGAGAATCTGCCAGGTAAAAGCAAGCTAAAGCCTATTAGATTAAAAGAAGAATACCTGGATGTCCCTGCTCCAATCAACAGAATCACTAACAACAAAGACTGCCTCCACTCTCTGTGAGCACGGATCATTGCTCAAAGCTACATGCTTAGACTTGCTATTCAGATTACCATCCTGCTTGTCTGTCCAATTTTTGTATTGTTCCAATGGGTCAATGTTGTCAAAATAAGATGCATACTCATCTATGGAGAGAACATTTCTGAAATTTAAAGCATAGTAGTATATCACTGTTGAAATTGTTAATGATTTGAAGAATGCACTCTCAACCTACATTCATAAAGTGCAAAACCAGGGAGCTTACTTAAAACCATATTCAGACATCACTTCAGCAGGTTCTCCTTTTCCAACAGCAACAACAACCTCATTCTCAAATCTGTTAACATGGATTTAACTTGTTAAGCCAGCCAAAGCAAATTTTTATCTTTCAAACTGGATTTCTAACTAAAGTAAACAGCTATCGTTCCAGCAGATCTTTCCCCCGTAACCCTATACTACATCCTGAAAATCTATATCTGTAATACATAGGTTGAACCCCACGCTTACACTCTGGGCTCTTAAGTTTGGTTCTTGTGTCTGTATCTTACATTTCTCTATTCTCATACACGATGCTGGATGCACTGACAAACACTCAAGTAGACACTCAATAGGAACTTCAACACTTTAAGCTTTAGCAAGTCATTAAAATCAATACATAAGAACATAATAAATGAGATAAATAGTTTCTGACAGATTATTTCTTTATTTCAAATTGAATGTCCATACTAAAACATTTCTGGGCATCTAACTTGGGACAGGAGAAAATTTACGTGCATTTCCAAAATCAGCTCTAGAAGACTAATTACATGGATAATATTTGCTAAGCGTTTTCTATTCTTTCTTGTTTTCAAATAAGGTAACCACTTAGTAAACTGCAGTTATATTATTATTCATTAGTAATCAATTTATGAAAGACCTGCTTGTACATCTATCAACTAAGCTATGTCCTACAATAAAATATGTGGTGTTGGCATACTGGTAGGTGGTAATCACACCACATGCTTTTTAGGTGCTTCCAAAGTTTACTTCATAATGAAGTTCAGAAGAAGGCACATCCTTTGCTTACATTTCATATAAGTACACCTGCACAAAGGCAATAGCTATCTTTTTTTTCTTCCGCCAACTGTTTTTATGATATCTGAATGGGGAGAGTAAGGTATGAGATCTAACAAACAAAACATTACCTTCTCTTCAACTGTTTGAATGGCGTATGCCCCTGTATAACCTGCAGATTCATTCAAGAAAGTAAAATACACGAGAGGCTTTAAGACACAGAGCAAGTAGCACATCATTGGACTACCAACTCGTGGAAAGATCCAATTGTTGAAGAAAAAGAGCAGATTATGATCAAGACAACTCTAATTCTGGATAATCAGAAAAAACTTCACCACTATGTCTTTCACAAATTATATACCTGTAAACGTAGGATATTAACATCCAACAATCTACCCAACTCCTTTGCTCTTTTAGATTCAGGAACACCGCCTCCTATTGAGTATAAAAGATAACATTAAGTTCCTTTCTTCAGATAAGTAATAGGCTCTCAAAATGCACTCCCACTACTTCAAAGTTCAGAACAGTAGGTTACAATGAGGTTGTCTCAACGAGATACAGAAGGAAAGTAAATTACTTAAATAGGAGAGCTACTCTAGGATGGATGAATATTTACTGTGATTCTACTAAGCCAAAGGAGCCACTCCACCTATTTGGCATTATTTTTCACTCAGTTTCTATCATTAGATCCAATAAAAGAGCTCCATAATTACAACAACAACAACATTCCCTCGATCAGTAAAGCGAATTCCCTTTTTTTTTAAATAAGCTCATCATTAGACCTAGTTAATGTTCACCTGATGCATAAAAAACATTAAAAAAAGAAAAAAGGCACATCATTTTTTTTATTACACTCAAATTTGTTAGGCATAAGAAGTGGAAACCCAGGACAAGATGTAACGCAAATGAAAAACCAACATGGGAGCTGATCGACTTTGGAATGTCCTCATCTAAGAGACCTTTCTGAAGCAAACCCCAACCCCATCGCCCCGTGATATTAGGAACCAAAATACTAACAGATGATAGTATGACACTGGGTTTTATATATTTATAGAACTGTCAAGATAATTTCATTGGAGAGAGAACTAATATCCTATGAATCAACAATGGTTTAATGGATATTTTGTATCGATAATTTCAACAACCTAAAAGTTCCCTTCTACCAGACCAACTTAACTCAATTCAAAATGATTCCTACCACCCACATATTACTGTTATGCATGAAGGTGTGGAAAGAACATGTCAGTAAAACCCCAGTTAACATTACAGGTCACTAGATGCTTATATACCCCAGTTTATGCCTCTGACAACTGATAAGTTCTCTTCTGCTTTCATATCACGCCAGGAAATGTTCAAGCTCAGGCAACATTTAGGAATCACATATAATATTACAACACGTTCCCAGAGCATAATACCTACTAGCATGAAAGAGATAGTATATCGAGTTAATGTGTTGAGATATATATCTCTTCAAATGACATGATCCATCCTATTCCAGAACTTGCAATGTATAACTTAGACAATTACATTTTACGGAGCTGTTACTTTAAGTAACTAAAGAGCTAAAGCACAAAAAGCAGTTGCAATGCCACCAAATGGATGTTGGACAAGAACATGTTACATCAACTACTCACCATTGGTCAAAAATACATAGGGAACCTTCAGAGTACCTGCACAATCAAACGATACTAAAGTTAACCTCCCTAAACATGGTTACCAACAAAAAGTGTCTACACAGCTCCAATCCCGTAAAAGTGAGTCAACGGAATTTAGGTGTAATGCTACAAGATCGCAAAGGAGATGACAAACTTCACATCAGAAGATTGAAACATTGTTCAGATATTGTTAAAGCATGTGATATCAGATATTTTGCAAGGAAAAATGACTCCAGCACATATCACTTTTTCCCTTTTGGGAAATGATTGATAACCAAAAACGATTTATCAAGAAATATATACTTCCTTCAAACATTTTTGTCATGCCAAATACACCAACAATTAATCTAAATACATTAAGTTCAGGAGTACTAAACGAAGAAAACAAATGTGAGTGGCCAGAACTTTTGCTGGAATATCATTCTCATTTCCTCTTGCATCAACCCTCAGGCCATATGAGATCATGAAAATTACTAAGATTTCCTATAAAGGAGCTAAAACGATAAAAAAGAATTGAACATTTATCCTTCACACTTCTTTATCTTAGCACATCCAGGACACATTTTAAATAATAATTATAAATAGATTGTTATCTTGGCATTATCAGAATAAAGAGGCACCTACAATCCCAAAGTTCTAGAATGCAAGATTCCTAATTTCATTTTCATTTCCTCTTGTAACAAACATTATGTGATCACCAGGATCATTAAAATTTATATTTGAAAAATAAAAAATAAGAACAAAAGATTAACCAATTCCGTGTTTGGCCAAGCTTTTGGGCTAAGTTGCTCAGACTTTTCAAAAATGTAAGTGAGGGTGTGGGTCGGATTCTCCCTTGAAAGTGAAGAGTCAGCGCAACTTAGCTTTTGGGAGGTCAAAAAGTGCATATTTTTCTAAAAGTGCTTGTTTTAGAAAAGTAACATGTTTTGTTTAGCTTTTTGGGAGAAAATAAGTGTTACTTGGAGAAGTCACAACTATTTTTCAGAAGGTTTAGATTTTAATAAAATCACTTTTTCTGAAAAGCACTTCACGAAAAATGCACTTAAAATCACTTTGAAAAAACTGAGCCAAACACTAAATGACTGCGTTTGGATTAGCGTTTTTATTAAGTGACTTAAAAATTTAAAGTCACAAGCTTAGTTTCTTTTTTTGTTAACTTTTTAAGCCTAAAGTGAAGTCCTTAAAAGCACTTTGTTTCTTTACCAAAGACCTTCAAAAATACTTAAAAGCCAAAATCAAGCCAATTCAAATAACCTTGAGAGTTCAAAAGTGTTTTTTAAAATTTTTTGACCAAACACAAACTGTTTTCTTCAAAAGCACTAACTTTATTTTGAAAAATAAATTAATTTTACAAGTTTGATCAAATAAGTTACTTATAATTGTGATAGTCGTAACGACGTCGTACCGGAATCATCATAGAGGCGTTTGAGAGCTGGAGGAGAGCCGCCAATAGGAACGCTACCGCGGAGCAAAACGCCATCAATATCGAACGCAATGCCGAATGACGACGCTCTGCATCAAATAAATTACTATAATTATTCTCATTAAAAAAAACTACTGGAAAAAAAAGCATACAGTAATAACAAGAGATGGGAAGGAAAATAAGTACGGATTGGAGGAAGAGTGAAGTTGACGGTGAGATAAAGTAGAAGATAGTGAAGGAAATATGCAGCTTCGAATCTGCGAAGAAGAGAGCTTCCTTGTTAGAATCTGGAGAATTCTCATCTTCAAAAGCTGGAGTCTTGGAGGAAAAGCTCTTATTAATTCCGGTTTTCCCCTTTTGCCCTCTAATTTTTTTCAACAGTAAAACCCGACTGGTTAATCGGATTGTAACACGTGGCTTGCTGTCGTATATATAAGGTTAAATAGTAAATACCTCTCTCAGTTTTTTAATTACTTTACTCTCTTTTTCTATTAATATATATAATATAACCCACATATATATAGCATTTTATGTATATGTTGAATTTTTGTAATATCTTTAGAGAGTTGGAATATTTTGTAATATTGAAAATATAAGTTATGTATTTGTGTAATTTTTAATATATATAAATGTAAAGTGCTTTGCCTTGTGAACAAAGTGCTCTTCTCAACTTTTTTTTTTATGTTCCCTGGAAATTGAAAAAAGAAATTCTAAAAATTATTAGAGAATTTTGAAATTAATATTTTCTCGTGAAAAATCTTAGTAACTTGGTAGATCACTTAGAATTTTCACTATATAATGAGGATTTGATCTTTTCCTCGCCTCAAAGGAAATAATTTATCAAAAAAAATAAGGGAACTCCTCACTTCCTTTCATTTTACTTGTCATAGTATTTTTTTTTAAAGTCAAATGTTATAAATTTCAATTAATATTTCAAGATATAATTTTCTACGATATTGAAAAAGAATTTTTCAATTTATACTATTTTTTACATAATTTTTAAATATCTAAATTTTAATTTTAAAATATTAAATTAATTAAATTTATTTTAATTTTAAAAATTAATTAAATTGATTCTCAAAAAAAACATGAAACTAAAAAAGAACGAATTAAGTACTTTGCAATGAGTCAATTTCATGATGTGATTGAACAATATACGTAATAGATAAAAATCATATTTTGAATTTTACTCAACAAAAACATATCAAGTTCAAAAAGATTCGCAAAGTGGGACTACTAATTTCACCCATTATATTTCATTCGTGACTTGATAAAATCTGTTCACTCAAGTGATTTTATTGTTACAATGAATGAATAATTTTTTATGACTCGAAATTAAACGTATAAGATGTAATTTTATGATTATTGTTATATGGGGCAAATTTTTAATTACTTTAATATAACAAAGATATTTTTATAAGAACAATATACAAAGTTTTTTTATATTATAGAAGAGGTGGTTTCAACATGATAGTTTTTTGTCTTTAAATTCATACTTAGAGGTATTAAAGTCATTACAATAAATTATAAGTTCAATTCAATTATTTTTTGTGCTTTGATTTTGAAACCTCATCAAAAGTTTAAATTAAAACTCATTTTTTTCTCTTTAATTACAAGTAATGTCATGAAAGAAATTTATCATAATATCATCACACATGACCTTGCATATATTTCCACACACGTGGGCCCTCTATCTTTCATTTATTTTTCAATCTTATTTATCTTTTTTATGTATACAATTGTTTCAAATATATTTAAGTAAATTGATTAGTAGGATGATAATTTATCTGTAAAAATTAATTATGATTGATGCAATTAAATAAATTTTATTCTTTATTTAATTTCATATCAAACATATAATTTACTTTTTTTCTTATTTGTTACTACAATTTCACCTAATTTATTTTTTTTCCTAATATATTTAATCGTGATTTTACTATATCACCTCTAATTAATTATCATGGTCATCTAAGTATCATGTCACTTAAATTGGAGTAGAAAAAGTTTTACACAATAATTAAAAATTTAAATTATTTTAAAAAATATAATTGACTATAAATGACACAAAACTTTGGACTACGAAAATAGCATATATTTTGGTTTCAACATGGTAGCTTAAAGGTATTAATAAAAAGATTAATGATGTAATGGTCTTTTTTATGAATTAACTTTTTTTTCTGTATTATCTTTAATGCTTTACTTGTTGAACTTTAGCAACACTTTTAAAGAAAAAGTCCATCCATTTTTATTTAATTACAACCATAATCCTAAATAAAAGTCCTCCCTTTTCTATTTAATTACAATAATGCCCAAGTTCTATTGAATATGGTGGGGCCCATACTTATTAAAATGTATAATTAAATATTTCATATATTTTTATTTTACACTCTTAAGAGTAAATAATTTCTTCACTATATTTTGAATTTAAATTTCTACTACTCCGTAATTTTACTATATCACCTCTAATTAATTATTATACGTTATTTATATATTAAAAAAATTAATAATATTTAACTAAAATATAAAATAAACATTTATGATAGGTCTGTTTCAACCGTAATTTTACTATATCACCTCTAATTAATTATTATAGATCATTTATATATTAAAAAATTAATAATATCCGATTCGTGATTTTACTATATCACCCCTAGTTAGTTATTATAAGTCATTTAGGTATTAAAAATTTAATAATATTTAATTAAAAAAGGTAAAATAAATATTTATGACATATCTGCTTTAGCTGCTTCAAACGTGATTTTACTATATTGTCCCTAATTAATTATTATAAGTTATTCAGGTATTAAAAAATTAATAATATTTAATTTAAAAATTAAAATAGACATTTATGATATATCTGCTTCAATTACTTCAATCATAGTTTTACTAAATATTACCCCTAACTAATTATAGTAAGTCATTTAAGTAATAAAAAATTAATAATATTTAATAAAAAGGGTAAGATAGGTATAAAAATGATAAATTAACTCTTGATGTTTAAAATTAACTTGACGTCTTATATGAGGTCCACTTAATTTTTTTTTTACGAGCATCTTTTATAGTAATCTGGCTAAGTCACTCTAATTATTTGTTGTAAGCTATTTAAGACATTTATGTTTCGCTGCTTCAATCGTAATTTTACTATATCGCCCTAATTAATTATTATGTTCATCTAAGCATTGTACCACTTATTTGAAATAGAAGAAATATTATAAATCATAATAATTAAAAAATTAAATTATTTAAAAAATATAATTGGCTATCGACAATACAAAATTCCGACAAGGAAAGTAACATATATTATTCAAAAATTACATTAAAGTATTATAAATTAAAATACATAACAATTTAAGATATCTAAAAATTATTTAATCTGTTGTATATTTCAAAAAAAAAATGTAAAAATACTATAAATCACAATAATTAGCAACTTAAATTTTTTATAAAATATAAAATATTTGATTGACTCTCGAAATTATATTAGTATCACTTAAACTGGAATAGAAGAAAAGTATCATCAATCACAATAGTTAAAAAGCTAAAATTATTTTAAAAATATAATTGATTATTAGTGCCACAAAAATTTAAACAAAAAAAGTAATGTATATTATTTGAAAATTACATAAGAAATATGATAAATTACAAGAATTAACAGCTTAAATTATCTAAATACATATTAAAAGTTATTAATTATTAAATTCTATTTGTGTTACATAAATTGAGACCAAAAACAACATTTATTGAATCTGTGCTAGATCTTGGATGAATCTTAGAATGTATATGCAATTTTTTTAAAAAAATTTGTTTAAATATATCTAAATTGAAAGGACAAGTTATAATACAATCATATCAAATAGAGTATAAGAAATAATATTAACATACAAATGACTCCGACGTTTTAATGAAAGAAACATATACAAAAACAAAGTTCGGTAAAATATTTACAAAAGTATTTTTTATCGTGTTATCAATGTCAAATAACTTAAATTAATATGAAAGATGGCAACTTGTAGTTTTCCTTTTTTATAATTTTCAAAACACTTAAAATTTAAATTTAAAATATTATTTTAATTTAGCTTCAAAGAACAAGCTGATAAATAAAAGAAAAGGAGAAATAAAAACAAAGAATATTTATGTCGGATTAGTAGGGGAATACAATTCAATTTTGGGTTATTCATTGCAACCCGCATGTGATTTAATATGCAATTACTAGACAACTCTTTATCATTTTCAGCAATTATTATATATTTTATTCAACAAGTATCAAGTGTTATGTATCAATTTTAATTTCATATTTTATACTTAGTGTAGCAAATCTCAGTCACAAGATAAAAGATCTAAACTTCAAAATGCATCAACTTTTATTATTTACATGAGTAAGTTACACATAATTATCTTTTGAGATAATTTGTCTCATTGAAAAATACTATCAAATAGTTATATGTTTTGTATATTTATATTTTATATATAATTCATAATTAGAATTGATATCAATCTTACTTATCGTAATGATTAAAATATTTTAATGTTGGACCATACTTCTCTAGTCCTATAATAAATATCTGGAAAGAAAAATAAAGAGGATGGTTCCTAATTAACGTGGCCTAATTGAATTTCAGAATGAAAAGGGACCAATTTGGTTGTCTCGTTTGATCAATACCAAGCATGTTGAAGATGTTAATCCAGAGTGGGAAAGATTGGCTAATCATTTTGTTTCCAGCATGAGCAATCAAGTTATAGCATTAAATCAGACAAATTACTGAATTGTGACATAATGACGTTCACCAAAATATTCACGAGAAAAGAATAATTTCAATATCCATAATAAATAACCATGCTCAATCGTTAAATTAAATATAATAAAAAGTTCCATTACGCAACCACAGGGTAATTTTACTTCTTTTACATTAGAAGAACATATCCAGCATAAGAACAAATGGGGTCTCACAAATAAAGTGTACGGAGATGTTGCGCTACACACTGAAAATTGAAAACAAATCACTACAGCTCAGATTGACCATTCGATATAACTGCTATGCTTAGTGTGCGACTCGATCGCCTCCACCTGCAGCCTGTATAGCTCGTGATTCCACAGGTATTTTGAAGCTTAAGCAGCCTGAAGCTGGTGGTGAAAATGAACTTCCAAATATTTGCACTAACCATCATCTGCAGAATCAGCACCGGAATCGTAGCCACTAGGAGTTGCTAATGATGGGGTCGATGTCGAGGTCGAGGATCCATGTTTACTTCCTGATCGTCCTCCTAAGGAGGCCAATTCTACAGCTGATTTAACCATAAACTTCAACACCCTCATCTTCACTTGCCCCCTTCTTGGAGGAACTCTTTGTTTCTGGCTTGACTTGCTCCCTGATTTTTCCATTTGCAGATTTTTTGTTAAGTTGGAGATTGATAAGAGAGTTTTACTAGGCTGATGATTGATGGAATGAGTTTAAGGGAGGGGCACCTTTATATTAAGTTCAAAAAAGGACCAAATTGCAAAATTCATATACTTGATTTCCAAGGCTGAGGAGTGGATATTGAATAATTTCGAAATATTTGACTTCTTGTAGTGCTTACGTGGACACTAAATTGGAAATGGTCCACTCCAAATAATGTACAATCTGGCATGAAAGAAAATATGGAAGGTTAAGTTTAAAAGGTTCATATAGTTGAAAGGTTCACATTTGAAAACCATATATTAAGTTGGTGACTATACAGGGTTCATAGAGATGTATAAAAGTTTCCCATTGAAAACCACAAGACAGGGTCCACAGAAATAAAGGTTCATTGAGTTGGAAGGTGCAAAATTTGAAAAGGTTCTTTTAGTTGAAAACCACATTGACAAGTCACCTTAAGAGCTGAGTTCCATCTTTCACATTATAGAAAGTATTTTATGTTATTATTACAAGGAGTATCAATTTCACATTTTCTCCAGGGAGTATCCCGTGCTATTTTAATGTGGTATTGGACATATCTATTTTTATGAACTAAACTTTGTGATTAGCTCTCTGCTCTCTCCGTTCATTTTCACTTGTCATTATTTTACTTCTCAAAGTCAATTTGTCATTTTAAGATATATAATTTAATAATTTAGATAGTCGGAAACTATATGAAAAATGTTACAAGTTACAATTCTTCTCATATTAATATGATGATCAATATATCTTAAAATATTAGTCAAAGTTTATACTTGTTGACCTCGAAAAACGAAACAATGACAAGTAAAAGTCAATGAAAAAAGTATTTTTTGAAATTAGGTCTAGTTACTGTGTTCCACAATATTGAATCCTCGTGCTATGTTATTTATGCTCGGTTTAATTTGAATGTGTGGGGAAATAGTAAGTCTCATGTTATTTAATAGAATGAGTTAATCTTCTTATAAAGTCTTGGTCATCAATCTTCTCATAAAATTAGATTTTATAATTAAATTTAGTCTCAGGTTCATTTATTAAAATAGAAATGTATGTTAATGTAATTTAATCCATCTGAATCCCTGCGTAAACAATCTCTTCAATTGGTCCAATTGTCTAGTGTCATGGTTTCACATGATTACTGCTTAGCAAATTAGGTTCAAGTTAATAGCAGATGTCACAAGCCACTGAAATTTTCAATTCGTGAAACCATTATTTAGTCTCTTGATTAGTGAATTGGTCCTCATTGGAGTTTCAAATGAGCTAAGTTAATGACGAATGAACAAGAAAATTACTAACCAATTTAAATATTATTTGAGTTGAATCAGGTTGAGTCAAAATACGCTAAACAATGATTAATAATTCAATTCGACCTATTCCTATCAATTTTGAGTTTCATTATTTTTTCCTTACAATTAATAATCGAATAAAAGTTTTTCATTATTTTAATTATAGCTAACATATAAAACAAAAAATTTAAAAATACTTTTATAAAATTTATCATGAATCTATTTGAGAGGAGTAAAATAGATCAAATCCACCAAATCTAAGTAATCCAAATGAGTTATTTTTGCTATTCTTATCTTCACTATAGTAGTGGTGTCGCCAGCAAGTCCCGGAATTGGAAATTTGTGCTACTCCATTAATCTCTCTCAATTATATGTTAGTTGTCAATTTTACTTATCTAGAGATAGTATTTTCTTTTATGCTTATTTTATTTTTATTATCAAATATTGTGCTATTTAATTTATAATATTTAGATGGCCTATAATTAATAAGAATGATTATATAATAAAATTATAACTTTATTTGTTGTTTTTCAGAGATATTTGGAGTGTTGATAAGTAAATCGAAAGGGTGAAAATAAAAAAATAAAGAATGTTTGTTTTGTTATTGTTGACGGTTCGATTTCAAGCAATCTCATGTTGAGAAAATTTTTATGATGGATAAGATTCAATCAATCCATCCTTTGTTCGACAAGTGATAATATGGTTCCACATGAAATTTGTTCCTACACTTTGCCTTTTTTTATTCATTCTTGTTGGTCGTTTTCTCTCCCACCCTATTCGTCTAATAATATTTGTCCACTATTAATTTAATACATAATTTAAGAAATAATAAAAATTTAGGATGATTTTACTATATCATTCTTTGAATATAATAAATTTAGTTCTTTAATAATGAAATTAAGTAATGAATAGTGCCTAATAGCCCAAAACAAAATGAACAAAAAATAATTTATTAATTTTTTAAATTAGACAAACACAGTTGGATATTTATTTTTATTAATATGGATGAGTATTATTGTTCAAAGGGAGTAATAAATGTCACAAAAATGCTAAAGTTTTTTCTTTCTATGAAAAATGAAAAATGTTAATTACTCTAAAAATATTTCGTACGTGTTTTTATTTATATATGTAACCTAATCACATATAGGGTTTTGTAGATTTATAAAAAAAAAAAAAAAATTCAAATTTTTTTTTTTACTTTATTTAAAAGTCAGTATTTAACTTCTAATCCAACTTGAAGGGTATCCAAATTTGAAAAATAAATTACAACATTTTTTTTCAGTTCATTTGATAAGACGCACATTCCACTTGTTAAGTAAAGAGTGTAGACTCTCTCAACATTTTTTCATAGGTGATACGCAATGCTGCCACGGCCCCATCGTATTTTTGACTTCGAACCAATGTTGTTGAGTACTAAAGTGATTTAAAGTAATTCCAAAGAAGTTTCTTTAGAAAATTACTCACACATCGACAACATAAGGCAACAACACACATTTTTGTCAACTTCATTCAACTAAGTTCACACTAATAAAGTTAAAAAAGAATGTCGCTTTTTAGTTTTTACTCCTATTGGAAAGAAAGAAAATGACAAGCTAACCATCAACAACAATAGCAATAATATATACGTAATTGAGATTTTGAAGGATGAATTTCTTCTATCATCTTGTCATTCACTGAGTAAGCTGCACATACTTGTCTTACTCAAAGAAATGTGCACGTAATTTTACCTCTACTTTATAGAGAAAGAGAAATTATTTCTACTTTTGGCTCAAGTCCAAAAGAAGTATATATTTTTTGTTTAAAAAAAATGACCTACTTTATTTTTTAATATATTTTAAAAAGTATGATTCTTTTTATTTTTTAATTTTAATTTTCCACATATCATGTTTAACACTATAAGATTGCAAGACATTTGATATATTTGACATTTCTTTAATTTAAAATCACAAGTTTTAAAATTTTCTTTCTTTTCTTTTCTTAAATTAAAGTTATTTTACTTCATGATAAGTGAGTGTTTTACAAATTCAGAAAATGTGCAAAAGAAAAAGATATCTATATTTTTGCTAGCATAAGAGGAACGAAACAGAGTAAGTGGTAAACAATATTATGATAGTATAATACACTGCACACCAAACAAAATAAACTATAAGTGAGCTAAAAATGTGAGATAAAGACGAAAGTTTCCATTTTAAGCTCTGTTCGTTATCTGGAAATGGAGAGGTTGGAATAATATTTTTGGAAATGATAAGAATAATCAGCATTTAGCTAGGCTAGCTTATAGCTTTCTGATGGAGGACTATCCACAAGAGCTTCAGCTGGGCTAATGAGTTTCGGACCAAAGCAATTCCCATTTCTTCCGATTTTCTTCCCCAAATCTCCGATCATCATGACAACAGACACTGCCGATTTCAACAGTTTCTTGAAAATCGCAGCTTTAACTGCTCCTCGTCTCGGCGGGAGTCTTATTTTCCGTCCGTTCATCTCATTCTTCGTCTCCGGGATCTCCATTCGTGACGATTTTTGGTGAATTAAGGATGTTTGGGAGTGAAAATCGCAGTGCAAAAAACAGAGGTTAGAGCTTGGTTGGAGCAGGGGAATGAATAGGGTGGTTAAGTAGTTTGAAGAAGTAATCGGAAAAACTTTTCAAGGCTTTGTGAAGGTTGAAGAAAGTACATATAAGGGCGAGGTAAAGATAGATGAGTGGATTTTATAGTAATGTTTGAGGGGGAAACTGGATATTATAGTAATGTTTGGGTGCGGCGTGGGAGACGAGGGGGGTGCGAGGGGAGGATCCAGGGGCAGGCACACGTAGGTTCAAGTGGTTCACTTTATCGAAAAATTATACTGTATATATATTTCTATATTATAGAAGAGTTGATTTGGTCATATAATGGAAATAACATAACAAATTTCTCTAGGGGTAATTTGGTCATTATAATAAATTATAAGCTCAATTCAATTATTTTTTGTACTTTGACTTTGAAACTTCATCTAAAGTTTGAATAAAAACACATTATTTTTTCTTTAATTACAAGCAATGCCATTGAAGAAATTTACCATAATGCGATTTTTCAATCTTATTTATTTTTCATTAAAATATTAATAATATTTAAGTAAAAAATAAAATAAACATTTATGACATGTCTGCTTCAACCGTAATTTTACTATATCACCCCCAATTAATTATTATGGTCATTTAAGGATTGTGCCACATAAGTTGAAATAGAAAAAAATAATTTAATATGTTATATATTTCAAAAAAATTACATGAAAAATTCTAGAAATCACAATAATTAATAACTTAAAAGATTTAAAAGATATAAAGTATTTGATCGACTCTTGAAGTTATATTAGTGTCACTGAAAATGGAATAAAAGAGAAGTATTATAAATCACAATAATTAAAAACTTAAATTATTTTTAAAATATAATTGATTATCAATGCCACAAAAATTTAGTTAAGAAGAGTAACGTATTCAAAGGGCAAAAGAGTAAAATTTTCATGAAATTAAAAAAAAAAAAAATTGTTACATATACTCAAAGGGCACAAGAGTAAAAACACATAAGAGATAAATGTTGAGAATTCAAGAAGCACCAAATGTTACAAATGTATTATTAACATTTGTAACATTCAACACATTTCTAAATGTTTCCAAATTCTTCTTGAATCAACACATACACATAATAAAAATAATAAATAATAATAATTACATTTTACTATTTTACCCCTAATTAATTATTATGGTCATTTAAGCATTGTGCCACATAAGTTGAAATAGAAAAAATATTATAAATTACAATGATAAAAAATTTAAATTATTTAAAAAATATAATTGGCTATCGTCGACACAAAACTCTGGATAAGGAGAGTAGCATTTATTATTCAAAAAAAATTATATAAAAGGTATTATAAATTACAATAGTTAACAAGTTATAATATCTAAGAACAATTTAATATGTTATATATTTCAAAAAAATTACATGAAAAATACTATAAATCACAATAATTAACAATTTAAAAGATTTAAAAGATATAAAATACTTGGTCGACTTTTGAAATTATATCAGTGTCACTGAAATTGAAATAGAAGAAAAGTATTATAAATCACAATAATTAAAAACTTAAATTATTTTTAAAGCATAATTGACTATCAATACCATAAAAATTTGGACAAAAAGAGTAACGTTTTTAAAGGGTAAAAGAGTAAAAACAAATAAGAGATAAATGTAGAGAAATCAAGAAGCATCAAATGGATTATTAACATTTGTAACATTCAACAACAACAACAACAAACCCATTGTATTCCCACATAGTGAGGTCTGGGGAGGGTAAGATGTACGCAATCCATACCTCTACCTTTAAAGAAGTAGAAAAGCCGTTTCCGATAGAATTTGTAACATTCAACACATTTCTAAATGTTTTCAAATTCTTCTTGAATCAACACATATACATAATAAAAATAATAAATAATAATAATTACATTTTACTAAATTACCCCTAATTAATTATTATGGTCATTTAAGCATTGTTCCACATAAGTTGAAATAGAAAAAATATTATAAATTATAATGATAAAAAATTTAAATTATTTAAAAAATATAATTGGCTATCGTCGACACAAAACTTTGGACAAAGAGAGTAGCATATATTATTCAATAAAAATTATATAAAAAGTATTATAAATTACAATAGTTAACAATTTAAAATATCTAAAAATAATTTAACATGTTATATATTTCAAAAAATTACATGAAAAATACTAGAAATCACAATAATTAACAACTTAAAAGATTTAAAAGATATAAAATATTTGGTCGACTCTTGAAATTATATTAGTGTCACTGAAATTGGAATAAAAGAAAAGTATTATAAATCACAATAATTAAAAACTTAAATTATTTTTAAAATACAATTGACTATCAATGCCACAAAAGTTTGAACAAGAAAAATAATACATATTATTTGAAAATTACATAAAAATATTATAAATTACAATAGTTAACAAATTAAATTATCTAAATACCTATTAAAAGTATGATTGATTATCTAAATTCTATTTGTGTCATATAAATTGAGATAAAATTTAATATATTGAATCTGTGCTAGATCTCGAATGAATCTTAAAATGTATATGCAATTCTTTTAAAAAAAAAACTTTTATTTAAATATATCAAAATCGAAAAGGTAAATTTTAATGCAGCACGTTAAACAATGTATAAGAACTAATGTTAATATAAATAATATCAGCAGTTACCAATAGAAGCATTACTAATATATTCTATTCAAAAAGAAAATTTATACACTATAACAAACGACTCCTACGTTTTAATAGAAGGAATATATACAAAAGAAAAGTTTGATAAAAATTTTACAGAAATATATTTTATAAGTATATTTTATCATACCAATGAAAACATTCTACTGCTCAAACTTCTTACTCCAACATAAATTCTAAAACTTATAAATTACAATCCACATGTTTTATTATTGCACGGGCCTTGCACTTCTAGTATATATATATATAAAAGTAATTTTTACAAATTTAAAAGGTGTATATTTATACTGAACACAGGAGGAGTGCCCAACCCAGCAGTAGCAGGCACAATACTTAACATGTATGTTGCGTGTTCAAGCCTTAGTAGGGTGTTTTTTTTAATTATTTTATTCAAGAGTTAGAAAAATCTGGATCCGTCACTGACAACAACCAACATGCATAATTTTATTCTACTTTGCCAAGATAGGGAAATTATTTTAAATTTAATGAGAAAACAAAAAGTAAACTAAATAAAGATTCTAAAATCATTCATAAGCAATCCGACGTAAATCCATTAAAAGAAGAAATTTCATGTCCTTATTCAAAAATTCAGAACTTCTTTATAATTGTGAATAAAATTTGCACACATAATTTATCTTCCTCAGTACATGCGTAATTAGTGACTTTATTGACCTTTAACAAATATTTAGATATTCAATAATGAATATAAGCCAATGATATTGTATGTAATAAATTAAATTTAACAACCATTAAAAAAAATCAGTGTTCACCTCTACGCCGTCATAAAATTATGACAAGCGAAGTAGGAACCGAGGACCCTGCTCGGACAATGTCCACAAATATTCAACGTTTACTTGTAATTTTCATAATAAAAGAGTCCAAAAGGACCAAGAAAGTCAATCCTAGTGCATAATCGAGATAATAAATCCACAAAAAGAAAGAAAAATGGAAGTCCAATGTAGGAAGGACCTTTTGTATTTTTTACACATAAAGTCAAATCTTTTAATTTTATTCGTTGTACAATACTTTCTGCATCTCATTTTCTACCTTTTTACATCAAGTTTAAGAAATAAATATCAACTTTGTAAAATTATAATATAATTTATTTTAAAATTATTTTAATATTCTTTTTTAATTATTTTTTCTTATTATGTGAAATTTAGTAAAGATAAACTAGAGACGATGTTATTAAATAATTACTTCCTCTATTTAATAAAAAATGACCTATTTTGACTTGACAAGAAATTTAAGAAAATAAAAAGACTTTTAAATTTTGTGGCCTTAAATTAAAATTGCATCAAATGTACTAAAATATCATTTAATCTTGTGGTCTTAAACGTATAATATGGAAAGTTGAAATTGAAGTATTGTCAAAAAATAAAAGAATCATACTTTTTGAAACACACTAAACAGGAAAGTAGGTCATTCTTTTTGAAACGTAGCAAGTATCAAATTGGGAAAGATGATATTCTTTTGTAAACGAAACAAAAAAAATAACGATACATAAAATAGGAAGGAGAGAATATTATAATTGATTCGCCTAGATTAAATTTGCCTCCCGTAAGTCTCAATTAGGAGTCACTTCTTAACAAAAAAAAATTCTAGTATAAAGTCAAAATCATTTAGTCTATTTCTAGCATGTCTTTTTATGCTGTGAGAACTTCCCAAGCATGAGGCTCGAACAATAACCACGAACACAATCTAGACTTTATTTTCATAATAATAATAATAATAATAATAATAATAATAATAATAATAAAGTCAAGTCTCATGCAAAACAAAAATGAGGTTTAACTCTTATGCATGGATTATTAGTGACACTTATCCACGCAATCACATCACTTAAAAATTAAACAATATTATAACTAACTCAATTTAATCCGTAGACATAACCTAAAATGAATAATATAAGTAATATGCTATAATAATTAATATGTTAAATTATATTTATAATACTATATTAACATTTATAAATTAATTCTCACAGCGAATATAACTTAAATCTAATAAAAATAAACTTTCCCCTCTCCCGGGAGGGTGGGGGTGTTCCATCTTGTTTTGGACGGTATTTATGTATGACTGTTAACTTTACATGTAAGTCAAACGTGTATTGGGTCCCATAAGCTAAATATTATTGATGGGTGAATATATATATAACCCTTCATGTAAGTGCATGGAAATTTTGGGTGAGTAAATTTCTTTTCATTCTTTATCTTTCTATTCTAATTTCCAAATACAAATATATATATGGAAAACAACAAATGGAATTTGCCATCTACATCATTATTGGTGAGTCTAAAGTTCCAAACTCCGCGTAGCAAAAGGGAGAGGTGACAAGAAATTACAAGAATGCAAGAAATTGACGTCTTGCAAGTTGCAAGTTTTTTTTAATAAGATTTTCATGAAACATTACACCAGACCAGGTAGGTTTAGGAAATTACGTACCTCCATAAAGACATGACTAACTAAAAATTGAATTGATTTTATGATTGCAGAGGCGGATTCAGAATTTTAAACTTGTGGGTTCCTAAGGGCTCCTTTCCTGCCACTAAGTTATCCCTTGGTTTAGTTATGGGTTCCCACCTATTAATATTTATAATTTTTGGCAATTTTTCTATGTAATTTTAAGCCTTACGGTTCTACTCTACATCCGCCAATAGTTATCTTATATATCGACTATCACGGCCAAAATAAAGCTCAACATTTGTTGGACATCTTGAAGAATTACAATGATTACTAAAAATAATCTGCGTATGCTTCTATATATGTTTTGAAAACTCTCATGATATCGTTATTCATTCATCATAATGGATTATAATCCGGCCTCAACACTATCATAGTTTATTATTTTCATACTTAAACTATTATTTTTTTTCTCTCAATTCTTGTTTAAATATATACTTGTCTTTTATTCTCTATCATCAATAGTAGAGGCAGAGCCAGAATTTCAAATAAGGGGTTCAATATTCAAAGAAAAATAAGTCGAAGAGGGTTCAACACCTACTATCATCAAATAAAAAATAATTTTAATCATATATAAATAGTATATTTTTTTTGTCGAAGGGGGTTCAGACGAAGGACTGGCTTCGCCTCTGATCAATATCAATTATACAATAAACTTTTAAAGCATTATACTGGAGTTTGTTGTGTACGCATGGGAGAAAAAAAGATCGATAAAAGTACTTACATTGAGAGCGGAAATAGATTTATGTTAGTTTTGATTTGGTGTATAGATTTAGCAAATCAACATAATTGAATTGATTTTAGTTTAGAAAACTAATCCATTCAAATAAACCACGTACACCTCTACGTGCAAATTGCAACGGGTCTTATTTTTCTATTAAGGTTGTTGAAACTTATATATTACATACCAATTAATTTGATTAACAATAATGTATAATATATTAAAAGTGTAAAGACTCATAGAAAAGTGATTTGAACTTTTTGACCTTCTATTAAAGTCTCTCCTTTATACAAAATCATCTTTTTATTATCATATAATTATTATATTATAATATTTATATTGAGGAGTCCTAAAATATATGTACTAGGAGAATTACTAATTAAGGGGTATAAAAATATATGGTAAGAGCTATTTTAATAATTTGTAATTAAGGTATCTAAAATATATGGTGCAAATAAATTTTATATATTAAATTCTTCTTTATTTGAATCATGCAATTCTTTATTTGAATTAGGTTTAAAAATATTTAAAATTTAAATATTTTGAAGTTATTGAAACTTTTATACATTCAATGCAAAATATGTTTTTGTTCATAAAGTCACGTGTGGGTAAATATTTTGACCAAAAATATTTTAATTGTTGAATCTTTTTCCAATTTAAATTGCATAAAGTCCTAATACTTAATATTTTTAAATTTATTTAATCTAAATTATAATACTTAACACTTTTAAATTAATTACAATTTTACTTATATACAAAAATAATTTCTATAATCCTATTTAATTAAGCAATATTTTGAATTACAATTGACAAGAAACATACCATTCTTTTATTTCTACTTATATTTTTTTCTTTTATTTTGATTTTGAATCAAGTCGTCTTCTTATATTCATTACCATCATCCTTTGTGTCTTTTTTTCTTTCTTTTTATCAATATTTTAGTTATTATATATGAATTATAAATAATCAACAATTGATATAATTTCTCGTATTTTTCTTTCAGTTGAAAATTTTGATCGATTGAAGAATCGGATGAACCAAGTATGTTGTCGCTGAATGAAATAGCCAAAAGTCTAATATTATCCCTTTTCCCTTTTTTTTTTTGTTCTTTGTTTAATTATGACTTAGTTTTGATTATGTTATTTAATTATAGTTGATATATTATTTATTAGTATTATAGTTGAATCTTTACTTAAACTTATCTGTTGAATTTAAAAATATAAAGTTATAATTAAGTGTTAAATCTGAATGTAAGATTAACCTCCAAATAACTATACCTTATTTTATTGTTGTGCGTTTGTTTGTTGTAAGTAATTTCACTATTTTTTTTCAATTTTGTTAACAACATCATGCCCTGATGTTTCAAACATCGAGAGGTTCTTTGCATGAAAGTTCAAAAATATATAAATATTCGGTGAGATGTTTCAAAATGCGATATCAAATTATATTTGAGGTTATTTAATTTTATCCTTCTTTGCCTCCTTATATTTGAATTAGTAAAAATTCGATTGTAAAAAGTGCTATTTTTTAGATTGATGATTTTTTATATACACTACTAGAAAACAGTTAATTTTCGACTGCTATTGTAGTCAAAATGTGGTCGAAAATTAATGTATTTTCGACTACTTTCCAACTACTTGATGGTAGTCGGAATATAGCTTGTCGGAAATTTCCGACTACTTTGGTCGGAACAGTAGTCGGATATTTAATAAGTTTTTATTTAATAATAATAATTATTCCGACTACTGTAGTCGGAAATTTAATAAATAAATATTTAATAATAATAATTATTCCGACTACTGTAGGCAAAAATTTAATTATTAATTATTTAATAATTTTAATTATTCCGACTACTGTAGTCAAAAATTTAATTAATAAATATTTAATAATTATAATTATTTAATAATTTAATTATTTAATAATTATTATATTGCATTAGCTTATACTGCTTTCAGAATATAAACAATAACTAATGTATTTTTCACAATAGGATCAAACACGACAAAAATCTGTAAATACAACCACTTTAAACCATTCAAAACAAACATCAAAATCAAATCAAATAGTTTAAACATCTAAATGTCACAACCAAAAACAAGAACAAGAACTACAATCTACTTATCATCAGATTCATTATCTTCCTCGTCATGAAATACTTGCGGCATGTGCTTCTTAACCAACTCCTCCAATTTATCAAATTTAGCAAACTTAGCTTCGTTAGCTGCACATTTCTGCGTCAACTCCACAATTTGCTTTTTCATCACTTTCATTTCTTCCACAGTTTGTAAAGTAGAAGAGGAACTGAGAAACAGCGAAGAAGTACTCGAGGATTGGAGATCTCCTGTCTCGTAGGTTCTACCTTTCTTTGGACCACCTACCACAGCTGTCCACATACTATTCATCTCTTCAGGTGATGGTTGGACCATGGTACCATCCTCTGAAGTAGGTTGGGTTTGATGTCACTCTTCTATGCTTTTTTGAAATTCTTCCTAAAAGAAAAATTATTTGTCAGTACGTAAACAAGCAAAGTTGAGTAATAATAAAACAATGTAAAAGTTATTATCTTACATATGCAATCCTAGCACGCGGTTCGGCCCAATCTCCTCTTGTACCGTCCTTGTTTTTCTTCCTATGCGTCTCTTCGTAGACCACAAGAAAAGGGTGCTTTTTTTCCCCATTTTCATATTCCTGCAAAATTTTGTATTAAACATTTCATGTAAAGAGTAACTGGATGTAGAAAGAAGAAACTAAAGCTTGGATTTGTCCCATGATAAAATTCAAAATCTTCCCTTGATACTGTTTAATATCTTACATAATCTATATACTTCAGAAAAACATTTAATGTATTGCTCTGGCGCAATTGACAGCGCCCAAGCACACACGCAAGTGTACGTGGTCTTATCAAGTAATATAGTGGCTTCAAGGAAGCCCAAGTATCGATCTCTCAGGGACTTGCGTTCACTGCCTATCTAATTCTAGTTTAACTAATTGAGAAAAAATAAACAAGGAGAGAGTTTGTAATTTTGCAAATTAAAAATAAAATAAATAATGCGTAAAAATAAAATACTTGGGACAATCAATGGAAGAAAACCCAGGTTTGAGGCATTTCGAACAATCATACAAATCTCTATTCCTACCGCAGTTTAGTTGGTTATCGGATTGTTGATTCGCAAGGTTTATGCTACGATTTTAGTCTCCCGACCTCAAATCTTCTATCTAGTAAACATTGTACCTACAACTCCCGCAGAGATACAAAAATTCTTCTAGATTCATGAAGTTGTCTTCTTGCAAGTGAACCAAGTAAGGCTTCTAGGTATATCCCTATCCAAGATGCTAATTCAAATTCCTTATTTTATAAAAGAATTAGAACCTTGCTCGCTAATTTCTTCATTCTATCCTATGATTCCCCTCCCGGATTCACATAAAAATATAGATTTATTCTAATGGTAGCTAATCATTAAAATAGTAGGCTTAAGAAATTAAGAACAACCCACATGATAATCCAAAATTAAACTACAATAAAGAATATTAAAAAGTATTCATGTTCTTGGCCTCAACCCCGAAAAGAGGGTTTTAGCCTTTAATGGAAATATTCATCATCCAATCCCTTGGAATGAAGATACAAACCATAAAAAACTAAATTAAAGAATGACCAAGCATAAAAATAAGTTGTGGTATCCTACAATGATGTTCCAAGTTGATCTAGGGTTTCCAAGAGGTCCCCAAGATGATCAAAATGGAGTTTGAGACGTTATATTTATAGTATACAAGTCATAAACCGACTTGTATTTGATTTTCAAGATATTTTACTTCAGCTAGGCAGAATTATCCCGATTTTGGGCATCGATGCGACGCGGAGACATGCAAATTCACAATTGTCAAAAAATCTGTCAAATTCCAGTAGTTGTTCGCGATTTCAACGTATCGCGGGGCTCCGAAAACTCCAAATTAAGCTACACAGGCTATATTTCCAAAAACTTGGGCCTATTATAAATCTAGTGATATTTTGAAATACTCCATTGGCCACATGTACAGTCCACACTCACCGAATACTTTTCAGGGGTCCAGCTTGCATCCAACTTGCGTCTTGTGCTTTTGTTGAGCATTCCGAGCCTTATTGAGTTGTTTCCACTTGATTTGAAGCTTGTATATCCTTAATATATTATCATAATCCATGCACCAAGCATTCTAAATCATTAAACACATCAATTAAGAGCTCAAAATAATACAACATCCTCACCGATGAACTAGAAACACTAGCTAAGCATAGGCTAAATTCATATTGAGTTTTAACTCATTGTTGTCACCCTTTTCTTGATCCAATTGACCCTTGAACATTATAAATAAGTTGTTTCACATATAAACACATAATAATAACCTTAGTAACTCATTAAAACACATTAGAACTCAACACAAATAGACTAGAAAAACACCTAGCTCAAGCTAGTCACACTAGTTTTCTCGGTTGAACTCTAAATGGTCGAATTGAATCTAAACTTGTGTGGAAACACCATTAAACATTATAAACACATAATTGGACACATAATTTCTCATTTATATCATTATTAACACATATAGCATAATAATCATCCTCAAAACAAGGCTAAATAAGCTAGAATAGTAGCGCTAGAATGCATAAATTCACCCAACATCAGCAAGTAGGACAATATAACAATTGTAATGATGCAGAGGCAGAGTTATGATAGATAAAATTCCAATGATTCAAGAATTATGACTTTAACATCTGAAGAACCCAGTTCAATAATGAGCATAATGCTTTGACTTAACTTGTCCTGATTTTGTACAAATCAACCATGAAATAGCACTTGGTCCTGCTACATATCCAATATCAACTCAAAATGGTCTTCCATTTTCAATTACTGTTTTTATCTACAATGTTTGTAACTACTTATCATTATGCAACTTCTATTATTTTTATCAATGTAAGTCAATTGATTATATTAGATTTTATCTTATTTTTCTAGTTTTCATGTAACGTAGATTTGTTATGTAGAGTTGGAAGGACTAATACAAGTGCGACTATGAAGATCAATGTGTGTACAAGTGCAGCAAATTATCATCCTATGAAGTTCAATGTTGAGACATGAGATGGACCAAAGACACACCCAAAGCTGTCCATTTTCTTATTTGCCACACTAGAGGGGTGGCCTTTGAAGGCTTTTCATTAAAGGGGCACTTTTGTCATTTTAAGTCTAAATTGTTATGTAATATAAATAGAACAAGATAGGTCTTTTGAGGCTTAGTTGATTATTGTTGTAAGTATTGACATTTGAAACACCAAAGTCCTCTCTCTACTTGAGGCAAACCGAAACTTGTAACTAGGATAGCAATTCAAGGGTGGAATCTCTTGTAATTGTTTGTTTTTGAGAAACCTTGGCGCTTGAGTGGTGGAATCCTCTCTTGTGTATCTGTAACACCCCGTACTTAATTACGTGCATTAGTCATTGTTATATGTGTTGGGGTATATGTATTGATCCTAAGTTAGGTATATATGAGTTTAAGTATGAGTATTGATTATTTTGAGATGGTTTCAAGTGTATAGTTTGATTATAGGTGTATAGGAATTGACTTTATTTATATCGGAATTTTCCCGTCGATGGTTCCATACGAAGGTTATTGAATAAGATTTCCAACGATATAAAGATTTCCAAAAACGGATAAGTTTCGGATATAAGCGAGCTCGTTCGAAACTTTAAAACGGTGGCCGGGATGTGAACAGTAAAATGTGCAGGAAACTACTGAGGCCTGCCAGTTTTTTGGGTCAACTTTGAACGATCATAACTCCCTCAATATAATGAACTGGTTGAGCTACCATATATCAAAAGAAAGATCTTTGAGTCTTCTTTCCAATGAAATTGGTTTCATCCAAATCCAACATCTGAGTAAGGAGTTATACTCGTTTTACTTCAGCCTCTCAAAACAGATTTTTAGGGTCAACTTCAAACGATCATAACTACTTGTACAGGACGAACTGGGTGGATTAATTTATATTAAATGAAAGACATTTGAATTATATTTCTAACGATACCAATTTCACCTAAATCCGATATCGGAGCAAAGAGTTATGGCCGATTTACTTTAGCCTATCAAAACAGTCCACCATGGACAGATTCGGATTTACTTAAATTTTTAAGGGCAATATGGTCATTTTCCATCACCTCATGGACGAAAATTGGTCATTATATACATATACTTAGCCTTATATCCACCATTTATCATCCAAATCATTGAAGAATAAGAAACCCTAGCCTAAGTTCAACTCCAATTATCTTGTGATTCAACCGTAGAAAATCCAAATTGATTCCGTAGTTGTGTTCACCGTCTCAAGGGCTTCGAGAAGCACCCCTTATTTGTGCCAACAGGACTTCGAAATCAAAAGGGCCATTTTTTTTGGTAAGGATGTAAATTATGTTGGTGTTATTTATATGGATATGTATATATATATATATATGCATGTGAGCATAAGAAGTATGTTATTTGATTGTTGTTGAAAGATGATTGGAAATGATGTTGGATTATTCTTGTGCATGGTTGGATTATGTTAAATTGTGAAGGAATTTGGGGTGATGATGTGGTATTGATGATGTGGTATTGAGATGATGATTATATACATATACACACATAAACCTATTGTTCAAGTTGGTTTTTGGAATGTTTTGCAAATATTGGTAGTATGGAATTATGGAAGAGAATTGTGGTGTTGGGTTGCTAATACTAGATGCCAAACATTTCATTGTAGATAAGTGATTTGTAAAGGCGGGAAGTTGTGTTGAATTGGTAGCTGAATCTACAACGAGGTATGTAAAGCATACTCTAACAATGTTCTTTGGCATGAAAACACCAATGTTCCATCAAGTAAGATTCCGAGGTTGTCCAAAAACATGTATTGTTCTACGTTACCAACGAAGTTGTTTCCATCCTATAAAGTGTCAAAATGTTCATTGATATACCAAAAGGCTCTTATTTCATTGTTGTGATATTGATGATTCTGAAACATATTGTTGATGTACCAATGAGTCCTTATTACATCGTTATTGTATAGAAGGTCTATTACTTGGTTCCTATTGATGTATCATTGTTTCAAGGTATCAAAAATGTGGTGACGACCGAAATAACAATCTCAAAGATTAATTGAACTAAGTGATGAAAGTTCTCTCTTATCGGGTGGTATCCCAGGGGCATAAGCCTAGCATGGGTCGATCCCTATTTCATGTGTTTATGGGTGGTATCCCAGGGGCATAAGCCTAGCATGGGTCGATCCCAGTTGATATGTACTGGAGGCATCCTAATGGTCACAGTACAGTACAGTAATGATTACAAAGACGATAAGAACGAAGGTAAATTGATTGAATAAATACAATGTACAGGTTGTCACAAGTTCTAGTAAGTGTGGTCCACTCCTATTACGACTTATTCACTTGTTTCTGATTTCTATTGAGCTCCTATATCATATGTGATTATTTACAGCTTTACATACTCAGTACATATTTCGTACTGACGTCCCTCACGGGGGACCTGCATTTCATGCTGCAGGCACAGGTACCTCAACTCATACACCGCACAAGTAGGAGCCAGGTCATACAGCTATTGTTGGTGAGCTCCAGTTTGCTTCGGAGCTTTCCGAGTCGGTTCCTTATGTTTTGTTATTGTACATGAGTCACGTGTGGGCGGGGGTTTGTCCCGACCCTAGTTATGTCATGTATATCCTAGAGGCTTTGTAGACATAAGGAAGGGTAAAGTCATGGAAGTTTATATAGTAACGTTATATTTGTATATGTGGTGGCCCCGACGGCCAAGTATTATATATATATATTTGTGCGTGTTGTGCTGATACAGGTAATTAGACCTTTCTATATGCAACGAAGTGCTGTCCAATTTTTTTGGTGACATGTAAGTGAAAGTACAGGTATTTGAACGGGTTCTCCCGGGCCTTCTCGGCTTCGGGTGCCAGTCCGGCCCGATGGGATTTTGGGGCGTGACAGTATCGTAAGATTTAGGTGATCATGTGTGGAGGTGTTAGGGATATTAGAATTTTATGTACTCTTTGGTTACTAGGATTTACCCCACCTTTGCCTAACTATCTATTCTTTTGTTTGTTTTCATCTTGTAGTAGTTTGTATCTTATGTTGTAAGCCGTGTGGTGTTGTCTTGTTATAACATTGTCATTGTTCTTCGTTGTTCATTATATTGTGTTGTAACTTAGATTGGTTGGCTGATTTTGGTGTCACCAACACCTTGTTAACTTGTGAAACTCGTATTCTTGTTCTTGGCCGAAACTAGCTCTCAAAGGGTCCTCGGTTTGTGCCTTGTTGAGTGGACTATTTTGGTGTCATTTTGTGAGTTCCTAGTCTCTCTCATTATCATTTGGTATTAGAGATAAGGCTGGTTGTGTTCCTACACTTCCAATCTTGGGCTCTCTAAGTCGAAAAATAAAAAAAAGAGGCGTTGAAAAGATGAAAATTCCAAAAAAAAAACAAATCTGTCCATCCTTGTTGTCTTGGCCAAAATTGTGTCTTGTTGTTGTTTTGGACGAGATTTGTGCCTAGTTTTCTTGTGATTTTTATGTGTTTTGTGTGGTTTAGTGTTAGATCTTTGTTTCCTAACACTAGAAGAGGTGTCTAAGGTCGAAAATCTCACAAAAAGAGTTGTGTTCTTGAGTTTGGTGTTCTTGGCCGAGTGTTCTTGTTGTTGTTGTTATGTTTGGTCGAGATTTGTGTCTAAATTTGAGTGTATTTTGTTGTCTTAGTTTGTTTCTAGTGCTGGTTGTATTTCTCCTCAACACTTATTGAGTCTACCACCCAAGTTCTTGAGCAAGATTCCGATTGTGTTATGGTGTTAAGTGGACGATTTCTTGTTGTTGTTGGTGGTGTTCATCTTGTGTTCTTGTGTTGTGTTGAAGAAGTTGTTGTTTGATCTTGAAGAGAGAAAATAAGTATAAGACTTTGTGTTTTTCTTGAAAACAATTACAAGACAACACCAAAGTAGTAAAAGAAAAAGAGACATTCAAAAAGCATACTTACCAAAAAGGAGTAACAACACTTTTCAAGAATAGACAAAAGAGGAAAGAGACAAGGCTACTCCAAAAGGATGTTTTGTCAAAAGAGTGTAAGTTGGTGAAAAGTTGGTAGAAGACTTTCTGACTCTTGAAAAGAGATTCTAAAATCTTGTCCATCTACACCATAGCCGAAATATCTTTCTCAAATGTGTAGTATTGAACATCAAAGTCTTGGAACAAATTTTCTTCAAGAACAACGTGTGTTTTTTCTTGTTACCGTTTGTGTGGTGTTGTTGCTTACGGTTCAAAGACTTGAACCTTTGTTGGTGTGTTGTGTGTGACATTGTGGACTATTTTTGGTGCTATGGAACCCGAGACCTCACACTCTCAACCCACGGGGGAAAACAATGCTACTAGTATCATTTTGGCTCGCCTTGAAACTATGTCCCGAGACATGGCTAGGATGACCGCGGGTATTGAAAAACTAGACTCGGATATGGTATCAATGAAGAGTGAAGTGTCAATAATGGGTGGGATATTTGAGAGAGTGGAAAGCCAAAGAATCCGACCTTCTACCCCTCGACATATTTCACCAACTAGTACTCCCGTGGCCATGCACCAAATGCTATATCCACCTATTGCGACAAATCAAACCAACCCTTACTCCCAAATCTGAGATCATAATAGACCAAGCCACCCTCCACTTCACCAAGTCCAATAAGAAGGACTTGGAACCCAAATACCACCACCAAACCCAAGCCTTCCCATCCAAAATCCACTTGACCAAAGACCTCACTATCCAAATCCAATCCCGCCGCTAGAAGCTCCACTTAACCCAAATAGACCCATCCATGTTAAGAGGTATGGTAGAGGATAACAACATGCTGGTTATGGACCATATGATGATGTTTACATGAGAAGGGAGGAGATGAGAGGTAGGCAGGGTGATCCAAGGAAAGTTCACGTCCGAGAAGGAAGAGTTGGTCTTTGGAACCAACAAGGGAACCAAAACCGTGATGTAGGTCTAAATACCACCAAGGTGGGGCTTCCAACATTCAAAAGTGAGAGTGATCCAAAAGAATTTCTAGCTTAGAAGTCTACTTGTGAGAGAATCTTCCAAGTTAATGACCTTACTGAGGAGAAAAAGAGTTGTTATGTGATTGCACATTTTGAGGGTTATGCTACTACGTGGTGGGAGTATGTGAAGCGATTTGGCAATGTTTTGATTTAGGGGTAGCCCCCTTCTTAGTTTAGGTTAAGGTACCTCATGAAACAAAGGTACTTACCTGAGAGTTACCATCAAGATCTCCTTTCTAAATTATATAACTTGAGGTAAGGGAATAAAAACGTCGTGGCTTACTGTGATGAATTCCAACAACTCATTTTGAAACTTGATCACCGAGGGGAGTAAGTAATCCATGACATCGATTGATTCAATGTGTGTTTGAATAGGGACATTGCCTCACGGTTGACACTTCACAAGTTTGACACCATTGATGCCATCTTCCAAGCCGCCTTAGAAGTTGAGAAGGAATTACAGGAGAAGCGGAGTGTCAAGCTCAAAGGGCAATCTATCTCGAGTTGGCACAAGGACAAAAATAACCCATCCAATGTGGATAAAATCAAGGACAAGGCTGTACAAGCTGAAAATAAGGCTCACCAAAGGTACCCTTCGAGAAATGAAGGTAAACCGCATTCCTCTTCTAGTTCTAAGGGATTTTAATGTTTTATATGCCAAGGTTGGGGACACAAGGCTAACGAGTTTCCAAATGGAGAGAAGGTAGAACCCGAGGAGGTGGGACTTGAACTGAAGGAGATTGATGATCAATCTCAAGATGGAGAGAAGGTAGAACCCGAGGAGCTAAAGGAGGGGGATGGGAAAGATGTTTGGCCATGTGAAGGTGAGATTGTAGTGCCTATGTATATGTCAAGGAAAGTCATGCTTAGTGAGGTCATGGAAGAAGAATCTGAGAGTGAGGAGGATGAAGAAGGAGAGAAGCCAAGAGTTGGGATTGTGGGATTTTCCCATAAGGACTCTTTGTTGATTATTAACCGAGATACTAACACTTTGCCTAGTATCAAATCTTCTTATGTGCAGGTTATAAAATATATAAATCCAAGGAGCATGCTTGATGATATCATGGGACCCTTGGTTGAACATCCTAACCTTAGGAAGAGCAATGAAGAGATGATGAAAAGAGGAGATCTTGCCGGTGATGATTGCTTGAATTTGAGGGCAAATTCCTCTCAAGATGGAGAGGATGATACAAGTGCGACTATGAAGATCAACGTGTACAAGTGCAACAAATTATCATCCTAGTAAGTTCAATGTTGAGACGTGATATGGACCAAAGACACACCCAAAACCGCCCATTTTCTTATTTTCTACACTAGAGGGGTGACCTTTGAAGGCTTTTCATTAAAAGGGCACTTTTGTCATTTTAAGTCTAAATTGTATGTAATATAAATAGAACAAGATAGGTCTTTTGAGGCTTAGTCGATTATTGTTGTAAGTCTTGACATTTGAAACACCAAAGTCCTCTCTCTACTTGAGGCAAACCGAAACTTGTAACTAGGATAGCAATTCAAGGGTGGAATCTCTTATAATTGTTTGTTTTTGAGAAACCTTGGCGCTTGAGTGGTGGAATCCTCTCTTGTGTCATCGTAAGAGTTAGGTGATCATGTGTGGAGGTGTTAAGGGTCTTAGAGTTTTATGTACTCTTTGGTTACTAGGATTTACACCACCTTTGTCTAACTATCTATCCTTTTGTTTGTTTTCATCTTGTAGTAGTTTGTATCTTGTGTTGTAAGCCGTGTGGTGTTGTCTTGTTATAACATTGTCATTGTTCTTCGTTGTTCATTATATTGTGTTGTAACTTAGATTGGTTGGCTGATTTTGGTGTCACCAATACCTTGTTAACTTGTGAAACTCGTATTCTTGTTCTTGGCCGAAACTAGCTCTCAAAGGGTCCTCGGTTTGTGCCTTATTGAGTGCACTGTTTGGTGTCATTTCATGAGTTCCTAGTCTCTCTCGTTATCAAGGACTTTCTTATATTATCTAGTCACTCAAAAGGATATTTATAGATAAATCTCATTCATATGTGAAATTTAGTGAAAGCATCCAACACCTCCGAAAATATTATCAAAATGCATCAGAAACCTTCACAAAAACATAACTGAACCAGGGAGGTAGCATTATCAGTGAGTTGCTGCCTTCTGGGTTATAAGACCAAAGATTCATACAATCAGAATAAGGATTATCATACCAATGCACGTATAGACAAAGGGACCCTCGCTCACAGATACAGGAAATTTGCATTCATCCTGAATGTAACAAACCATTTCATTTAGCCTTGGCAAGGAAAGAAACCAAAAGCTCATAATACTACTCTTCAATTGATCTGTATTCCTAAAATAAATCCTAATTTTAGCATTAATGGAGGCAGATAGAGGGATAAAACTGATCAAGGTGGCAGAAAGTATCCTAGTATTAGACTAATAGTTGCACATCGTTACTCCCTGTAGCCTTCAAGAACTCCCCCTTACAAACCGCATCCCCTACTATATATGCCATTCCATATTTCCTATTCCAATTCATTTTTGAAGCTTGATCAGTGTCATTCTAGTTGCCAAAGTATTTCCAGCCACCACTGGCTTCCTGAACCAAGATCGAGTTCCCAACAAAAGAAACAAGAAACAACAAGAGCAACTAGATATCAACAACATTGCTAGTGAATCAAAATAGCCTACACACGACTTCACTAGACTTCAAGACAAACAACAACAAGAAGATAACAACAATAGTGACTCGAAAGATCCCCACACGGCTTCACTATGTCATGGTTTAGAACATTGAACTAAACTGAACAAATCAAAAATTAAAGCTAATATTACCAGTCTTCGTCGGTGGGTAGCAAAACTCATCGAACCTCCCGTGTGCAATGAGCCTCCCGTTTAAGATGCTCTATTTTCCTTTGCCCGTTCCCTCCTCGCCCTATATTCAGGAGTATGCCATTTTTCCAAGAACTGGTCCCACACATCAGCATTCAGTCAATCCGATTTTTTGAAGTTCTTTCAGGCCTCATACAAGTGTTCTTTGATCCGTAGAGCTACTTTGGACTTGAAAATGCATTGTATTTCATTTTCATGACAAGAATTCCATGTACACTTTGTCTGCAACATAGTTTAATATAAATTCATGAAATGAGTTGACTGATACAAAGGTAAATTCATCATTGATAGCATACTAAAATTTTAAGTTCTTTGATTTTGATTATACCACAAACTGGTTCCACATAAGAACTCTGACGTCGATTTTAATCTCGTTCCAACTACCCCACGGCTCCGTGTAAAATGGTTTAATTGCTTCTATAATCATATGTCTGCCGCTAGATGCAGGAATGAACCTACAATTAAATTATATTAAATTATCTTATCTTTTGAAAAATTTAAAAATTACAGAAAAACTTAAGGTCTACTTACCCATTACTATCAGGGGCTATAATTAGCCTTCCGTTGACATCAATTGTACTACCTCTTTAAATTTTTGAATCTGGAAAGCAGCTGCTGTAGCATTAGACGCTGTAGCACTATCAACGGATGGCGATGTTGATGTGCTAGCACCTCCAATTCTCAATCCATAAAGGCTAGGTGTGGATGATGTTGAAGGTACTGATGAAGAGCTACTATGCAGACTATTGTGGGGAGAAGAGTGTGGGAACTGGTGGGGCGGTGGGGGCATGAAAAATGCATTTGGTAGTGAAATATTTGCCCTTAGAGGAGAAAGAATATTTGTAGTAGCTGGTTGAAGAGTTGTGGTAACAGGTGGTGGTGGTGATGTTGTATATTGACCTGCCGGAAGATTATCAGTTCCTTTCTTACCTTTCTTACGTCGTACATTACCATGACCTTTTGATGCCATTGATTTTCTTAATTAACTACCTGAAAAAAAAAGAACCACACTACAAAACAACATAATTGAATCATGAATGTTGATAATCTTAATCTAATGAATCAATCAATTAAGTTATCTAACCACAATTGCCTGTAAATGTTTAAAGAATAAATCCATAAGGTGTGAAACATTGACAAATGGAAAGCTGTATAGTACAGATACAGAAAAAGTCTAGCATATGTTGCTAGTGATATTTTACAAATACAGAAAAAGTCTAGCACAAATGATAGTTTCAAGTACGTCATTTTAACCATGTACAAAAGTAGGAAGCAGTCTCATTCCATATGAAGTAGATAGAACAAACATACAGATGAGTGAAGTGTAATAAGAAAATGCAACAAGACAAGAAAATCATGTTGCGTAGTTACTGGCACTACAAATGTTAACAAAGAAAAGACACTATTGTTAAGAAAAATATCAAAAATCAATAGCTAAAATACAATTCAATACCTTGTTAAAACACATTACTACTATTAATAACAACTCAATCCTCGTCGCTTGTTTCATAGTCATTCATCAATTCTTCCTCATCACTTGTTTCATATTCATTCATCGATTCTTCCTCATCACTTGTGTCATTTTCATCAAGTAACTCTTCCTCGCTTATTTCATTTTCATCAGTTGGATCTTCCTCGTCATTTGCCCTGGATGTTCCTTCTCCATAATCATGACCATTCAATCTAAGTTCAGAAGGATCAAACTCTTCATATAGGCCTTCGTTATGCTTCAAATCACCTGCAAATTCATCATCCACCCTTTCTTCAACACTTGAAATGTCATTTTGATACGCTACATCTAATGTGTCCTCCACTACAACTCTACCCACGGGCTTTGTTTTTATAACTACCCGTCATAAGATTTATTCTTACACAAAGGATAAGGAGCGTAATACACTTGTTTCACATTTTGTGCAATGACAAATGGATCATAGAGTCCATATTCCCTTATACGCTTAATTTCAACTATTTTGTACTGAGGGTGCACCTTTGTACCTAACCTAGGAGTAGGATCATACCATTTACACCGAAAGAGAACCAATTTTTTCTTTGGCTAACCAACATGATAATCGAGTTCTAAAATCTCGTGAAGCACACCATAATAATCAACACTGCCATCACCGTTCACCCAAACCCCACTATTTTTGGTTTTCTTGCCCTTAGAGAACTCTTTTGTATGAAATCTGTACCCATTGGCAAAGTACATAGAAAACTTTCTGACTTTAGCATCAGGTCCCCAAGCTATATCACGTAAAAATTGGCCATTTGGGTCATAATTAAGTAGATTATGAACTTATAAAAAGTTTTAAAAAAATTAGAATTAAAATATACATGATATTGAACATTGCTAGAAAATCGTGTTAAATATTTAAGTTACACTTACATATTCTCTAAACCACACTGAAAACATAGGATAAACATAAGCATCCCCCTTGTAAAGCCACGATGTAGCTGTCCGACAAAGTTATGACATTCATTAGTTAAAGCTTAGATAGACCTTGAATGATTGTCCTTAATATAAATATACTCACTTATAAAAAGACAGGACCTCGGAACAATTTAATAATACTTGTGTTGTAGATAACTTAAGCTCCGCCTCATTCAAATATCGATTCATGTCCTTGAATTCATGTCACCTTGGGAAATAGAATAATCTGACTTATTAACTTGAGAAAAGCAAGTTAATTCTTGAATTCATGTCCTCTTGAGTAATAGAATAATCTGACTTAATACTCAGTAACCGAACGGTAACAGATAACTTAGAATGCACTGATCCTTCATACAATGGAAGACTAGCTTCCTTTAACTGTTCATAAAAGTGCTTATCCTCATCATTTGGTTCATTTTGAGCCCTTGAGTGTGTCCCAAAAGCATCCCTGACCATCCCACTGTATCGTGAACTTTTAATATTATTCTCTCTTATTGGACTTTCAAGATAATTCTGAAAAGCAAAAATTATTAGCAGCACTACTCTCTCCATAAGCTGTCCACACAGTATAATTCACCATAAAACCATTCTTATAAAGATGTAATGTAACATCATCTAGACTCAATAACTTGCAACACTTGCAATTCCAACAAGGACACCTAATTGTCCCTTCAATAAGAAAATCATTAAGTGTCATTGCTTTAGCAATAAATCCAGCTACCCCAGCTTTATATTCCTCTCTCAACCCCGCACAGTTAGGATAAAGTCTATTATACATCCATGTATCTTCATTTTCCATCTACACAAAACGACAACAATAATAATAGAGAAGAGAAACAAAAACAAGAGAAACAAAACAATATAGGGTTGTTTAGAGATGTTACTACGCAGTGAACACACGAAGAAAACTAAGAGATTTAATACAACATAGTAAAGCAGCCAGCAACAATAGAATTTTTTAATTAACAGTTTTGTTCAGGCTCCAACTTGATTTGAGACTAAACTAACCAACGCAGAAAGAGCTTCCACCTACTTAGACAGTATTTTACCATTTACTTGTAAAGCAAATGAACATGTACACCAAGAAATATTTGTGTAAAAATATCATAAAGAAGGTACAGTTTAGAGTGCAACAAGATATTAAAGCAACTAATATATACAATTGTCACCAAGCAATTTTATCCAAAACATTGAAACAGGGTGGGTCACGTTAGCTCCCGACAGATATGAAGCAAACAAGTCTGGCTTAGAATATAATTCAATACATAATTTCCGATCTACTTGTAAATCTTGGTCACACTCTCTGACTAGCTCAAAATTGGTGTTATCGCATGATTAACTAGACTGGCAAGTGGCAACCTATGCCATAGGGTGGGAAAGAGGATCATTGCAAAAACATAAACAATCAAAGTTTGAATCCATGCCTATAAATTCTAGTTCCAAACAACTCTATTCAAAGATACATCATCTCATTTTGGTCTGTGACTATATAAATTCTAGAATTAAATTGTAAAATCCATTCAAGAATAATCAATCAATGACCCCTCAATCACAAAACTAGTCGAGATAAATTACATGAATCCACGCCCATTCAAGCCAATTAAACTCCATAGTACATAAAGACCATTCAAGAATAATCAATCAATGACCCCTCAATCACAAAACATAGTACATAAAGCCTATTCAAGAATAATCAATCAATGACCCCTCAATCATAAAACTAGTAGGGGTGAACTACATGAAATACTTCATTCCCGTTCAAGCACATTTAATTTCAATACTACATAAAGTTTATTCGAGAATAATCAAGAATAACCAATCAATGACCCCTCAATCTCAAAACTAGTAGGGGTGAACTACATGAAATACTCCATACCTGTTCAAGCCTATCTTATTCCAATACTACATAAGGAAGGAACTACCCTCCCGACCTCACTATGTGGAACTACACCAGGTATGTTGTTGACTACATAAAGTAGGAAATTAAGGGACATTTGTTTTCTAGACGTGCAAATCCACGCTGACCCCGAGACTGTGACTATACAACTTCCAATACTAAATGGTAAATTCCCTTCAAGAATAATCAATCAATGACCCCTTCATCATGAATACTCCATACCCATTCAAGCATATTTTATTAAAGGACATTCATCAAACATATAGCGTGCATATAAATGTAAAGTAGAAAACTATAACAGATATTACAGATCTGAAACCTACAATAATAGTAAGGTAGAAAATGAAGAAACAAAAAAAAATTGAAAGAATTTTCTGCTTCTATCAATCGTCAAACAGTAGGTATTGCTTGATTAGATCCAGAAACTAGTAAACCAAAAGTTTATTGTGCAAATTCCAGAAACTAAAAAATCAGTGCGCGAAATTCCAGAAACCAAAAAATAGAAATTCAGTGTGCGAATTCCATATCAGCTTTTTTTATAAAAAATTAGACAGAAACTGAAAATGGATAAGAAGACTTCTAAGAATGACAATGAGGCTTCGCGAAAAGGCTTCGAGACAGAAATTCACACCTCGAGGTAGTTTTCAACTTAGAAATGTTGTGGTCGCCGACGCCGTTAAGACTCCACCAAGGCTGCCGTCGTCGTCGTTAAGACTCCACCAAGGCTGTCGTCGTCGCCGTTACCACTCGACCAACGCCGTCGTCGTTGTGGTTGTGGTCGCCTTTGCTTAGAGAGAGAGGAGGGTTAGAGAGTGAGAGAGAATTGAGAAAGTGGCGTAGGGAAAGACGGGTTATGTCTTATATAATAAAATTTTTGACTACTTCAGTCGGTCCCTATTTTAATAAAATTAATTATTTAACCTTTTCGACTACAGTAGTCGAAAATACATATTTAATAATTTATTTAAATAGTAATTTAATTTTTGTATAAGGTTCTAATTATATATTTAATAATATATTTATTTAATTATTTAAATTTTTGACTACAATAGTCGAAAATAAATATTTTATAATTTATTTAATTTTCTTATAAGGGTCTGATTATATATTAAATAATTTATTTATTTAATTATTTTTATTTCCGACTACTATGGTCGGAAATGACTATTTAATAATTTATATAATTAATTATTGAATTTCCGTATAAGGAAATGATTATAGATTTAGTAATATATTTACATTATTCTTTTTATTTCCGACTAAAGTAGTCGGAAAATACATTTTCCGCAATTTTTCGCCAAACATTCTGAGTATATATTAGTAATTTATTTATTAATATTTCCGACTACAATAGTCGAAAATACATATTTAATTATTTATTTAAATAATTATTTAATATTTGTATAAGGGTCTAATTATATATTTAATAATCTATTCATTTAATTATTTATATTTCCGATTACAGTAGTCGGAAATAAATATTTTATAATTTATTTAAGTAGTTATTTAATTTTTGTATGAGGGTCTGATTATATATTTAATAATATATTTATTTAATTATTTTTATTCCGACTACAATGGTCGGAAATGAATATTTAATAATTTATCCATTAATTATTTAATTTTCGTATAAGGGCATGATTATATATTTAGTAATATATTTATTTTATTATTTTTATTTCTGACTACAGTAGTCGGAATATACATTTCCCGTAATTTCCCGTCAAACATTCTGACTGTTGTAGTCACAAAAACTATCGAAATAATATTTTGTAAAAAAAAAAAAGTATATTTTCCGACTGAAGTAGTCAGAAATTTTCGACTACTTTTTTCAGTTGGAAATTTTGTTAGTATTCATGATAGTTATAGTTTGTTTGCTCAATTGAATTTCTTATATTTTGTTTGTTTTTATGTTATCGTGCACTTAATTAAATGAATAAATTATTTTTTGTATTTGATTTTATATTTTTTCTTTTGATTGTAAGGTAAGTTGTTAACTATTATTAAATATATTGTGATGTCAATTAGTGCCAAAATACCGCTCTTGTGATGCTGAGTTAGTGTCAAAATGTTGCTCTTGTGATTTTTCTCTGCTTTGATTTGTTATAACTAAATTTATTATAGAAGGTTTGTTAGATAGTTAAGTTAGTATGGTTCGCTTATTCTTATTACTATTAACAGCAGTACTCAAATTGTTAATAATTATGTAATCACTATTAAAATTTTTATGTTCAAATAATTCTATAAAATACACGCACAAAATGCGTACATCTAAACTAGTATAGTATTAGTATAGTATTAATTACTTATTACTTCAATGACTAAAATGTCTCTGAGTCTATCATGTATATGCATATATACATGATAATATATGCATCCATGTAATTTTAACTCACCGCCAATCAGTATCTTTCATAACAAGTCCTTTCTCGCTATTTAAGGGAGAAGGTAGAAGGAAAGTTACATTTATTTATTGTTTTAAATGAAGCTCTTGATATAAGATTGAAGTGAGAGTTGACCTATTTGTATTGTACTTTCATTTTACAATTTATTATGTAAATAAATAATGCATCTTTCCAGCAGAAAAAAGAAGAAGTGGGAGTTGACTTAATTTAGTGTGGAAATTCAATGGTGATTTTTCATGGTTTCATAATGTATGGTATTATATGGTATGATATGATATGGTATTGTACAGTACAATACAATGCAATATTTGGATGGACTGTATCGTTCACTGTTGTTTAATAACAATTTTATTGTTTGGTTTGATGGTATGATATTGTATCGTATTACTAAAATGCTCTTAATTATTATAAATATTAAATTTATCAATAATTATTAATAAAATATTTTTTCTTCTTGCTAATTTATCACAAATTATGCCATGTAAATATATAAAGTTGTTAAAATTCATGTTAACTCTAACAAAATCAATAAAAGAGTAGATCAGACTAAATGTAATCGGATTTATTTTTTATAGTAACAAATTGCATTTCCTTTTGGTGTTCTGAGATGTGATCATCAACTACAAATACAAAATTTGATTGCATATTTTGTGTATGCTACGGGTGTATTCGGTATGAAATCCCCCCCCCCCCCCCCCCCAAAAAAAAAAAAAAGAATTTTAGGAAAATAAATTGTTTCTTACTAATTTTCTTGTGTGCGTTACACAAATAGAAAAATATTTTATAAAAATATTTGTATATATTTAACACAAAACAATGAGAACGAATAAGATAAGTGAGTGGGAATAGAAAAATTATATTTAAAAAAAAAATTGATGGTGGAGGTAATGGAGTGGAGGAGGGGGGTGAGGTCAGGGTACGGGGTAAGTAAGAAAAAAATGATTTTTTTTTAAAAAATACATTAAAAAAATTAGGGAGTGGGGGGGGTGGGGGGGGGGGGGGGGGAGCTGATAAGAAGTGAGGGTGGAGTAAGAAATTTTTTTAAAAAATAAATTTTAAAAATAAAAAAATTGGTGATGGTAGGTGGAAGTGGGGGGAGGGAGGGGTAGAGGTGGGTGAGGTTGGGGTAAGAAAAAGTTTTAAATTTTTTTAAAAATAAATTTTTAAAAAATAGGTTGAGGGTAGTGGGGTCGGGGTAGGGGTGGCTAAGAATAAATTTTAAAACTTTTTACAAAAAAAAAATTCTTTAAAAATATATTTTTTTGAGGTGGAGGTGGAGGCTGGGAGGAGGATGGTGGGGTGGGAGGTTGGGGTAGGAGGTGGAGTTAAATAATATAGGGTCAAGGGTAAAATAATATTATATAATATTAAGTAAGGGTATAATTGTCAAAAATTTAAGAAAATCACGGGATACCACCAAATTGGTGGTTACATAAAGTGAGGATTTTCATGATTTTCAAACCATGAAATTAAACCATACCATACCATACCATACATTTTAAGAAACAACCAAAACAAATATGGTTCTCCTAATAACCATAATACCATACCATAAAAAATCACCATCCAAACAATTAGGGGCGGCTCAACTTCATTGCAAAAAAGGCGACCGCCTAAGGCCACCAAATTTGAGGGCCTCATTTTTTAGCAATAATGAATTATATATTTTTTTTTTTGAGAAAAATAATAATATTGGTTGATGAAAAAATAAATTTTTTATATGAAGATAAAAAATTATTAAAAAAAATTGATATATCTAAAGTACTATGTCTCAGAAAAGATTAATGCATCGATTATATTATTAAGGATTATAAAAATTTTAAAATAGACTTTATTAAAAAAAAATAAAAAAAATTAAGGCCTCCGTTCTATTTTGACCTTAGGCCACTTATATGCTTGAGCCACCCCTGCAAACAATGTGTTCACCCTTCCACTTGAGTTATTTTTTTACTTCATAAGTCTTACATTATTAGTTAGTCATTTTACTAAAAAACTTATTAAAAATTATTGTTTGATATTATTTACTTAGTTAAAAAAATTTCATATTATCCTTGCAATTATTTTTTTAAAATGTAATTGTTCGTAAAGTTCGTTTTCTAATGATAAATTAGTTACATTAACTTTTGTTTCTTAACATGCATGCGTGTAAAAAAAAAAAGACCAATTAATATGAGACAGAGAAAGTAATTGCTTTGCCGCAAAGTCTCGACCTGTTAAGATCCCAAACTAATACATCTATGCCTCTATTCAATAATACTTATTCACTATGCTAAAATAGATGTTCAACAATAATACTTGTTCAGTTTAGAAAACTAATGGATAACTCTATTATTTGTTGATTCTTACTCCCTCCATTCTTTCTTATATGACCCTTTTTCTCTTTTGGAGTTAAATGATACAAACCTTGACCAACATTTTAAGATATATTTAATTTAATCAAATTGAAAAGAGAAAAATTGTAATTTATAGTGCTTTTCATATGGTTTTTGAAATTATAAATTTTAATTTTAAAAAATTAATTTAATTTAATTTAATTTAATTTAATTTAATTTTGAAACTTAGTTAAATTGACCCATGAAGAATAAAGGAGAATGAAGGAAGTAACATGTATGCCAAGTCAATAGTGGTTCAGGGGCGGACCTATATATATATGTGGGATGCTCCGACACCCATTAAACTCGACGCGGAATAAGTAAAATTGCATAGAAAGTATACGAAAATATGTATATAATATATATCACTAAAACAAAAGTTAGTTGGGTGCATTGACATTTAGGTTGACTTTAAGGTTCTCCATTAGGAATGCCCGGATTCGAACCTCATTGAGGTGATTTTTTTTTTTCAGTTTTTAAATTTTTTAAGCATTCACTATCCTTAAATCCTAGATTCGCCACTGTAGTGGATAAGTTGTTGTATTTCAATATTTTTGGACACAATAACTTCAACACTAGTTCAAGTTTAAAACAAGAATACTATGAAGTACAACAACACCCTCAACACAAGATCAAAGTGATCTTTCTAAGAAGTGTGTTTTATTTTTTTAGAAATTAAGATGAAACAGAAGTGTAAAGCCTAGTACCCCGACTTCATGGAGTGTCCTTAAGGAATAATTCCACTCACTGTACCCGAGGTTTTGGAATCTTCCAGGATAAAATGGTTTTCAATCCAACTATAGTGGTACCTCAAATAATTGAATTCGTCGAACTCACTCAACGATTTGATTGATCACAAGAAATGTTTTGAAGACAAAAAGAGTTTGTATTTCAGAAAAAAATTTCATACCAAAACCTGTGGATAAATGCAGGTTTATGTAGCCATCAAGTGCCCCTTCCAAAAGATGGCAATGGTTCATCCGAAAAGGTGTATCCTTTGGAAGAGTCATGTCTGTTCATTCGAAACATTGTGTCTTTTTCTGAACAGTCACTTCTTTTTCAAAACAATATGTCTTTTTATAAGAGGTTATGTCCCTCCATTTTTTATTCACACCAATTGAACCCAACATAAGTATCGACGAAGTGAAGTTTCAAACAAGAATCTTGGAAATTCAAAGAGATTTCAACTGTATATGAGCTGCTATAAGGCACAAATTTGAAAGGATTGAGCAGGTAAAAGAGTTGAAAATTTGTCCTTTTTACGTGAAATAGTAACAGTGACCATTAATGAAACCGTCCAAATCCAGTCACATTCATGACAACTATGCAATTAAAATGACACAAACCATGGAAAATATCGGACGGAACAGAAAAAGATTTTGATAAGTAGTATTTAATTTGTTGAAAAGTATTACTTTTCAATTTTTCTTTTTGTCAAACACTATAAAAAAAAAAGGTAGGTCCATAAAAATTATCATTTGATTGGAGATGGAGCTTTCAATTATTTTACATTTTTCTCTTTCATGTGGGAGAAGGTTCTATAAAAAAAATTCTATAAACAATGTATTAATTGAGTGTAGAAGTGGACATAACTATCAAAGCTTTTTAATAATTCCATAGTCATTGAAGAACTCAACTCAGATTCACAATAATCTTAATGATAACATAAATTACTAATATAATGTGGAATTATTCGTGAGAGTCTGCATCTTTCTTTAAAGATGAAGGTAAAATACTAGTAGTAAAATATTTGGTAAACTTGGTGCGTTAGTCCAAGTCAAATTAAAGACGCAACAACAACATACAGCATCTAGACTAGAGACTTGGTGAGCACCAGCATGTACGGATTTAGAGTATAAAAGGGATTAATCCAAACTCTTTTTATTAAATATTATAATGCTTTATTGAAGGTCCTGAATGAAGCATATGTTCCCATAGGACGAGCATTGAGAATTTGGCTGCAATGATAGGGAATGTTGTGGGAAGTGGAAGAGTTGCCTTTTGAGTGGGTGATGCATAACAAAGCCTTACACATTACTGGCAGTTGTCGGGATTATGTGATCAAATGGGTACGGTATTGATAGATGACGGATCGGGTTTGAACATTTGTCCTCTTTCTACATTGGTTCAAATGGGTTATGACTTGGGAAAGGTTCGCCAAAGCCATGTACTGGTCTTTTATTTTCTATTATCAATATATCAGTTATACAATAAATTACTTTTAAAGAATTATATCCAAGTTTGTTGTGTATAAATGGGAGGAAAAAAGACTGATAAAAGTAGTCACATTGAGAGCGGAAATAGATTTATGTTAGTTCTGATTTGGTGTATAGATTTAACATATCAACATAATTGAATTGATTTTAATTTAGAAAACAAATCGATTCTAAGCAAACCACATACACCTCTACATGGAAATTGCAATGGGTCTTATTTTCTATTTAGGTTGTTGAAACTTATACATTACACCAAGTAATTTGATTATCAATAATATAGTATTAATTACTTCACTTCAATTGCTAAAATGTGTTTATGAACAGAGGCGGATTCAGGATCCGAACTCATCGGGTGCCAAGTAAACTTATCGATAATTCAATCGGATTATTTATCTTTCCGGTCTATAGGACAATTAACATATCAATCAATAATAAAAGAACAGTAATTAAATGACCAAACTTAAATTTTTAATAATATTATTAGTATCATAAATTCATAATATCCATAATTCATTAGAATTGCCCACAGCGAGTTTTCATATATCAAAGCAGAGAAAACACAAAATGAGGAGGTCAATTAGCACACTAATTTTTGTCCTTCCTTACATTTTTGTATTAAGTATCGATCTTTTTGGCCAAAGTTTAGAATTGATATATGATAATTGATATGTGTATGAATATATTACCAAAGTTTGGATGAGAGAAATTGAATTATTTTTAACAACTAATGAAATTTTAAAAAAAAAAAGTCAAAAATAATAATTAATTATTTAATTAAGTCAACTTAATTAGCAGCTAAGTCAACTTAATTAGCAGCATGTGCTTGAGCTGCACGATTGCTCCCTTACAAAATTTCACAATTTGCTTCAAGAAAAGAAAGAATAAGATCTTACCTTTGTGCAAAGAAGATTCTTGGCTAGGAATGATTGATGAACAAAGAGGAGCAAGAACAAGAATAATTCACAAAAGAATGGTCTTGGGACTGATGTGGAAAATGAAAAGTCAATTGAAAATAGTGTGTAATGTTATTACACTCTGTCGGGTCATTTGTATGTGGCTGGACTTGTCTTTTATTTTCGTTATTTTGGACCTAAGACCGAACAATTGTTTGAAATTTGATGTTATTTAGTGAAATGGCTTAACAGCCGAAAAAACACGCCTCTACCACCTGCACTAGATAACACCTTATTATTGTGGGTGACAGATTTATTATTTGAATATATCAGTGTATATATACCTATATAGAGAGAGTTTCCGTCGAAGTTTGTGGGTGGCGTGCCACCCCACGGCAATAAATAGATCCGCCCCTATTTATGAGTCTATACTGTATATGCATATATACATGATTATATATTCATCCATGCAATAATATATGCATCCATGCAATTCTAACTCACCAATCAGTATCTTTCATAACAACTCTTCTGTATTTAAGGGAGAAAGTAGAAGGTAAAAGAAAAAAATTTCAGTTATTTAAAGTTGAAGTGAGAGTTGACTTTTGTAATTGTACTTCCAGTTTACAATTTTTGTAAAATAACTAGAGCATATTTTCAGCAGGAAAATAAAAAAGGAAGCGGGAGTTGACTTAATTTATCGTGGAAAATAAAAATCACCCTTCCACTAAATTATTATTCCTCTATCTTATATTATTTAGTTATCTTACTAAAAATTAATGTTCTTATTAGTTATTTTAATAAAAATTAATGTTTCATATTAGTTTTCTAGTTTACTTTATCAAGGAATCTTAAATAATTTTATTCATTTTATTCTTGCAATTAATTTTTCTTTTAAAATATTAACACTTGTTTGTACAGTCTTTGAAAGTTTTTTTATAGTGAATTAGTAAAATTACCTTCTTATTTATGATTTCTTAACATGCGCATAAAAAAATGATGAATTAATATGGAACAGAGGGAGTAATTGATTCACAGCAAATTCTCGACCCGTTAAGTTCCCAAACTAATACAACTACTCTCTTTGTCCAACAACAATACTTGTTTACTATATTAAAAATAGAAGATCAACGGACAACCCTGGTATTTATTGTTTTTTACCCCCTCTATTTTCTTTTATATGGTCTCTTTTTATTTTTTAGAATCAAACGATACAAATTTTTATCAACATTTTAAAATATATTTTTCAATCACAATGAAAAAAGAAAAACGATAATTTATAGTACTTTTCATATAGTTTTTAAAATTATAAATTTTAATTTTAAAAGAATTAAATTAATCTAATCTAATTTAGCTTTGAAGCTTAGTGAAATTAACTCATGAAAAATGAAGGGAGCATATAAAAACGAATGGAGGAAGTAACATATATTTCAAGTCAATAATGAATAAGTATTGTTGGACGGAGGCATCGGAGTAGTTTCAAACAAGAATCTTGGAAATTCAAAGAGATTTTAACTGTAACTGAGCTGCTTAAAGGCACAACTTTGAAAGGATTGATCCGGTAAAAGAGTTGAATATTTATCTTTTTTACGTAAAATAGTATCGGTGACCATTAATGAAACCGTCCAAACTCCAAATCCAGTCACACTCATGACAACTATATGCAATTAAAATGACATGAACCATGGCAAATAGTGCAGGATAGAACAGAAATGCATGATGTACTCTACCTTATTTTTCAAAATTTTTTTTGGCTAAATACATATACAGGCCCCTTAACTATTTCACTTTTCCCGTATAGACATCTCAACTAAGACAGATACCAATTGAACCCTTTACCCCTTCACAAATGGTTTCAATTGAGCCCAATTGTCCGACATGGCACCTTTTTAAAGCCTTTTTTTTTAACGTGTTAAGCGCGTGTATGTAGTCGCCGCCTACGTGTAAATTTTGACCAATTATAACCAATTATATTTTACATCTCACCTTTTCTTTTAATTAATACATAAATATAATTTCCACTTCATTTCCCCCCTTATAACGTCAAATCCCTCATACCCATCCCCAAATCTATCAGAAACCCTAAAATCGCGATTTCACTCCTAATACTACTAATTTATGCTTCGTCTGTTGTATAATGAAAGTTACATAGTGTTTTTGAGTGATTAGTTCAAGTTTGACACTGATTTCAACATTTCTTTACTGGTTGCGAAGAATCTGAAGTTGGATCTCAAGAATTGTTGTTGTTTTGTGTTTGAATCGCACTCAGGTATGTTTCAAATGTCAATATTGTCACATTTTTGTCATGTATTGTTGTTGTAAATGGTTTATTAGTTCTTTGTTAGTATATTACGCTAGTAATGGTAGTTTGGAAATATCCGAAAAAAGCTAGTATTTTTTTAGGATTTTTACTATTCATAACTTGTCAGGTATTTTTGGGGTTTTGTTTCAGAAATCTAATGGCTAATATTATTATTACAACTCGTTTTCACCACGGTGACAAGTTTGTTTTTTATGAAGAATATGGTCCACGCTACATAGGAGAAAGTGAGGTGGAATATGTAAGTATGGACAAAGACCACTTTTCTATATTCGAGTTGCTTTATTATACTAAAGAATTTGAGTATATGACTGTTAGTGGGTTCTACTTTAAAGACCCTAAAAAGAAAGTCTTGTTGAAGACCTAGAAGATGGAGATTTTTTAGACTTGTATGAGAATCATGTTGTGGATGAGGTAGAAGTGGTAGAAGATGGGGTCCCATCTGGTTTTCTTTGTGGTACAGTAGGTGATCAAAGTAGTAATGTGGTTGGTGAAAATAGTAATGTGGGTGAGAACATACCAACAGTTCATGATATTAATGTTGAAGGGTTACATGAGGAACCTACCCAAACTAACAACATAGATATAGAATCTGGTGCAGATGAACTCTCAGATCTAGAAGGGGTTGAAACAGATCTTGATAGTAGTACTGATTCTCAAGAGTTTAATATACCAGAAGATGATGATTCTGAAGTTGATGAAGAGTTAAGAACTCTTAGAAATGAAAGGAGAAACTGTGTGAAACAAAAGAAACCTGTCCAAAATGAAGAAATAAAACTTGAATCAGCAGGTGTTGATAGGGGATTTGAAGATATTGAAAGGAGTAAGGCTGCTAGATACAGTGGAAGATTAGGAGGAGATGAAGAGTATATAGATAGCTCAGAAGTTGATAGTGATGACAGTGCTGATGGACTGGAACCTGAAGCTGTCAAGGGTGTTGATTTACTAGCAAGAAGGAAAAGTAAAAAGGTAAGATTTGATCCTGATTGTGTTGTGGCTATATTTGAGCTTGGTATGATATTTGAAAATGCTAAGCAATTTAGAAAGGTTGCGGCCAAGTATGCTGTTGAATACAAAGTTAGATTGAAGCTTAAGCCTAATGAGAAACATAGAGTTAAAGTTAGGTGTGAGGACAAGAAATGTAAATGGTTGTTGTTTTCTAGTATTAATAAGCATTCTGGTGACTTTGTTGTCAAGCACTACAATTCTGTAAATGTATGCACTACTACAAAAAAAAAATTGTGCAAATATAAGTTTATTGCAAGTAAGTTCAAGGATGAAATAACTTTACAACCTTATATAAAACTATGAAAAATTCAGGAATTGGTGAGAAAAAAATTGAGTTTGTGTGTGGAAAAAACTGTTTGTAGCAGGGCAAATCATAGAATCATTAAAGAATTCTTGGGTGATTGGAAGATGAAATTTTCAAGGTTGTGTGACTATGCAGACATGATAAAACATACTAATCTTGACAGTTCTTGTTGGGTGAGGATAGATAGAGAGTCTCAACTTGAAAAAAATTTATTTATTTATTTTATTTGTGCTTTGATGCAGAGAGGCTGGCTGGCAGGGTGTAGAAAAATTATTGGGTTAGATGGTTGTTTTTTGAAAGGTTCTTGCAAGGGTTAATTGTTAGTTGCAGTTGGGAGAAATGGAAACAATCAAATGTATCCAATAGCCTGGGCAGTGGTTGATCAAGAGACAAAACATAGCTGGAGTTTTTTCATTAACCACTTGATTCAAGATTTGAACTTAGGCACTGGACATGGACTGTCTGTCATGTTATATATGCAAAAGGTTAGTCTACTTTTTAAACTTTAATTTTGATGTCTTCTATTTATTTACTACACAGTTCATGTTCATATATTTTGTGTTTTGATTTTGTATTTATGCTGATGTAGAATCTTGTACCTACTATACTTGAGTTGCTACCAGATTGTGAAATGAGGTGGTGTGCAAGACACATCTGGTCCAATTGGCATCAGATCTGGAGAGGAGAAGAAAGAAGAAAATAATTTTGGAGGTGTGCTAAATTCAATTTTGAAGTGAAGTTTTTGGATGAGATGGGCAAACTCAGTCAATTTGATAAGGATATTTGTGAGGACTTATTACATTATGAAAAAAATCATGGTGCAAGACATATTTTAGGGAGTATTCTAAATGTGAATTTGTTGAGAATAATATGTGTGAGACTTTTAATTCATGAATTTTAGCTGCTAGACATAAATTTATAATCAGTATGTTAGAGGAGATTAGACACAAGATAATGAATAGAAATGTTGAAATGAGGAAGTTTGTTGATACCTAAATTTCAGACATCTCTCCTATGGCTTTGCTACTACTTGAAGAAAACAAAGATATGGCTAGAAATTGCACAGTTAGGTTTAATGGACAGATTAGGTATGAAATTTTAGATGGTCCTTATAGGCATATAGTTGATATTAGGGCAAGGACTTGCACTTGTAGAAGCTGTCAATTGAGAGGCATACCATGTCAACATGCTGTATTGGATTATCAGCATAAAGGTATAGAGCCTGAATTTTATGTGGAAGAGTGATATAAGAAAGATACATTCTTGAAGGCTTATGACTATTTTCTTTAGCCAATACCTAATATGAAAATGTGGCCTAACATAAGTGGTGTAGTGATTGATCCTCCTGAGCCTAGACCAGTGCCTGGCAGACCAGGGAAGAATAGAAAAAAGGAGAAAAATGAACCTAAGAAGAAGTATGGGAAGCTATCCAGGAAAGGACTAAAAATTTCTTGCTCCAAATGTCATCAAATTGGTCATAACAGAACTCTCTGTAAAGCTCAGGTAATGCACTCATATATTTTAATTCAATAATTAAATTCTGATATTTATAATATATATTTAATATCCTTTATTGTTAGGATGGAATGGGACAACCTGAAAGCTCTAGCCAGGCAGCAAGTTCTAGCAGGTCACCAAGCTTCAGCCAACCACCAAGCTCTAGCAGGCCACCAAGTTTCAGCCAGCCACCAAGCTTCAGCCAGCTACCAAGCTCTAACAGGCCACCAAGCTTCAGCCAGCCACCAAGCTCTAGCATGCCACAAAGTTTTAGCCATCAATCAAGCTTCAGCAATTCTATGTGTGTTGATACCTCAACAGTTATAAGAGTGCAACCAGCTGAAAGAGGTAGAGGTAGAGGTAGAGGCACTGACAAAGGTAGGGAGCTGGCAAAGGCAAAGGATCTGGAAGAGGCACTGGCATAGATATAGGAAAAGAAAGTGTATCTGATCAGCAACTTGGGGGAGGGGGGGAGAGGGGAAGGACCATTGGAGCATCAACATCATCAGTAGAACAAAAGAGGTCTAAGACAGTAGGATTTGGTATCTACGCTGATCAAATGAGTGGCAGTAAAACATTAAATATAAGTGTGAATTACAACTTCAATTCATGCAATTTTTAATTATCTTTTGACAAATCTAATTTTACTTCATTTTATACAGCCTGGAACTAGAGGTGAAACAGTTGTCACTCCGGGTGTTTACAAAGATGCAACTCAAACAAATATTGATATTGGTTATAAGCCTCGAGAAATGAAGTGAAAGGGAAAGAATGTTGTCATAACTTCTCAATTGCAGAGTATGAGTCAGTCAAAAAAGAAGCCAACTTGAAAGTTCTAGTGCACCAAGAAGAATATGAAGTTGTTGAATTAATTGTGTTTTTAGTACAATGTATAGTTTGGTGATTAGTTGTATGACTACTTTGGTATTTTGTTGGAATTTTTGAAGATTGTGAACTATTTTTTGTGGTCTGTTTAGATTAGTTTTGGATGAACACTTGATGTATGGTTGGAGCTCATTTTGAGCAGTTGAATGATAGATTATTGTGTTTAAAATGTCAATCAGTTGCACTTGTGTTCTTATGCTTTATATAATTATTGAATGGTGGCTCCTTTTGTGTTAAACATTTGACAGCTTTGAATCATTTAAATGAATCATTTGAACTCTAAAAAAATAGAGTACAGTAATCTAACTAAACCAATTACAACAGTAAAGCAAAATCAAAACATAGTAAGAGAGTAACATTTCACAACTTATCTCCATTCCTTCTTAATTGTTTCATACACAACAATCCCACTACAACAAGAAAGTCAAAGCAAAATAGTCCCAATACAATTAATATATTTCAGAATTAGTCAAATCGAAACAGTACCATATATAAGAAATCTAAGTCAATATTTGCCAAAATCTAAGAACATTTCTTGATGAAATTCCATGTAGCCAAAATCATAATCGCCCCAACGCATATCACTTTAAATTTTCCTGATCGATTCCTCTCTTCTTCAAATGATTTGACTTTTTTCAATAAATCTCACATCACCCTCTTTGCTTGAGGAGGCATTTCATCATCATACCAATCAAAGTAATTGCATCCACCTCTCGTCTACAAGTTTAAAGAAAAAATTAAACTAAAAAATTGCATCCACTAATCGAAGTAATTGTATTTCGTCCAATGAAGCAGCAAAAGATGAATACCTTTGAAGTTTTGCAGCAAAAGAATCTCCGACCAGTGTTGAGTTGTGTCCACGAGGTCTTAATTTCAGCTTTCACCCCACATAAACATACTCCTTTTGGAATTGAAGAAGATGAAGACAATGAAAAAGATGAATTGGACATTACTACTAAAAACGAGTAAGAAGAAGAAATTAATAAGAGTAGGAGAGTTTAAGCGGAGCAAGAGAAAAGGCTGAAAAAAAAATTTAAGAGGAGAAGGAGAATTTAGTAGACAAAAATGGTGGATATTAAGAATTGAGTATAAAAAGAGGAAGAAAGTGGGAATTAGGGTTTTTTTTTAAAGAAATTGGGTATAAAAAGAGGATAAAAGATCCATTAGGTGCCACATAAGCTGGTTCTATGATATTTCATGCGCCTCCCAAACGTGAGTACAAGCAATCTGCCATGTCGGAGAATTGAGCTCAATTGAAACCATTTCTGAAGGAGTAAAGGATTCAATAGGTACCTTTTTTAATTTAGATGTCTATACGAGAAAAGTGAAATATTTAAAGGGCATGTATATGTATTCCGTCATTTCTTTTTGTCAGCCACAATCAAAACAAGGTGGGTCCATAAAAATGACTACCATCATTTGATTGGAGATCGAGCTTTCAATTATTTTACATTTTTCTCTTTCATGTGAGGGAAGGTTCTATAAAAAAGTTCTATAAACAATATAATGTATTAATTGAGTGCAGAAGTGGACATAACTATCATTAATAATTCCATAGTGATTGAAGAACTCATATAAGATTCACAGTCAGTAATCTAAACGATAACATGATAAATTACTAATATAATGTGGAATTATTCATGATATATAGTCTGTATCTTTCTTTAAAGACGAAGTTAAAATATTTGGTAAACTTGCTGGTGCGTTAGTCCAAGTCAAATTAAAGGCTCAACAACAACATAGAGCATCTAGAGACTTGCTGAGCACTAGCATTGACGATTAAGGGATCAAAATGGATTCATCCAAACTTCTTTTTATCGTCACATGTTCACCAGCATACTCCATCTGTCTGACGTATTTGTTTTTTGCACAACAATAAGGGGTGTAAAACAACTAAAATGACCTTATTTATTTGATTAAATAAATATATTCTCTTTAATTAATACAAATAAAGTGATGAATTGTCTCTTGAATTTTTAAATACGTCAACTATTTTGAGACAATTTTTTTTTTTTTTTTTTTTTGTTTTAGCAAACATGTAAAGTAATTCGAGACAGAGGGTACCTTTATTTATTTATTGAACAGGAATAAAGAAAAAAAAAAGTTTCACTTCAAGGCATGCTATTAAATATACCATCTTTGTATAATAATTTAACATTTATTAGCTAAGAGAAGTGTATGAACTTGGTGGACACGTGGAGCCAGAGTTTTTGTTGGTATTTCTGATGCTTCTGCTCTTGATTTTAACCAGAATTGACCATATAATCTCCCCCAAACTCTCAAATATTTTAGCCTTAATTTGGACCCTTCTTGGAGGAGTAGCTTGTTATAGTGTTAGTTGGTGAAGAAGTTGCCATTAATCGAAATGTGATCTCCAACTAAATAGAGAATAGAAGGAAAATAAATTACATATATGAGAATATGGAAACCTACTAAGAAACGAGGGGTTTATATAGAATCAAAAAGGTGAAGGGCCGACATTACTTTTTTCATTTTGCAAAATTAAGGAATTAGACAGACATCAATGGATACTATACATAATATCTGAAAATACATAATTTTTTTTTAATTTTTTTTTTTGTAAAATATGTATCTAAAAATACACAAATATATGATTTCAGCCTATGTGTCTGAGATATATGACAAATATTATAATTTTTTAAAATTCATACTATGCTATATAATTATGATTTAAAGCTCCTATATTTTTGAGATTTGCTCATACTATATTAATGTATAGTTGGACGGGTGAATCTCAAAAATATACTTAAATTGGATTACTTTTAAATTTTAGCCCCAAATAAAAAAGTTTTTTTAAAATAGTCTTTATTTATTAACTAATATTTTTTAGATAAAGTTGTCTCGGATCAATGAAGTAAAAATACATAAATGATCCTCATAATGGATAACAACTCTATATTTATACCTTTCAACTTTTATTTTTTTTCTCTTTTTTATCCTACTTTGATTTTTATTTTTCTTTTCTCTTTTTATTTTTAATTTTTCAACCCTTACGTTTTTCCTTTTTTCCTCTCAACTTCTTTCTTTTTTCTTTTATATTAATTTTTATTTATTTATTCTTTCCTCTCTTTTTTTTGTTCTTTTTATTTTTTCTAAACCCTTATTTTTTTTCTTTACACCTTTCAACGTCTACTTTTATAAAATAATTTCTTTTTATTTTTCTTTTTTTTTCTTTTTAAATTTTTCTCGACCTTTATTTTTATTTCATCATTTTTTATCAATCTTTATTTTTTTCCTATTCTCTCTCAAGTTCTACATTTTTTTTAAAATATTTTTCTTCCATTCAAGTTACATCTCATAAGCAAGAGCCGACACTACTACAATGTAGAGGCAAGACTTGCGACTTTCGAACAATAAGCTACATTCATGGGTAAGAGTTGACACTAATACATTGTAGAGGCAAGACTTATGACTTTCAAATAACAAGTTATATTTCATGGGCAAGAGTTGATACTACCACATTGTATTTTGATTTATGAGATGTTTTATAACTCTTACCTTAGAGGCAAGACTTAGCTTAGGGAATTTCAAAAATAAATTATATCCCACGGGTAAGAGTTGATTCTATCACGTTATGTTTTCATTTATGAGACGTTCTACAATTAATGTCTTAGAGGAAAGACTTAGCTCAAGGACTTTCAAACTACAAATTATGTCCCGTGGGTAAAATTTGACTTTACCATGGTATGTTTTCATTTACAAGATGTTCTACAATTATTGTCTTAGAAGCAAGACTTAGTTAGCTCAAGGACTTTCAAACTACAAATTATGCCTCATGGGTAAGAGTTGACTCTGCCACAGTGTGTTTTCATTTATGAGATGTTCAACAATTATTGTCTTAGAGGCAAGACTTAGTTAGCTCAAGGACTTTCAAACAACAAATTATGCTCCACGGGCAAGAGTTGACTCTACCACGTTATGTTTTCATTTATGAGATATTCTACAACTATTGCCTTAGAGACAAGACTTAGCTCAAGGACTTTCAAATAATAAATTATGTCCCATGGGCAAGAGTTGATACTGCCGCATTATGTTTTTATTTATGAGATATTCTACAACTCTCGCCTTAGAGACATGACTTGTCTCAAGAATTTTCAAAGAATTTCTTAACAACAATTCATGCCCTTAAATTTGCTTTGATGTCAAAAAAAGAAGATTCCTTTGCGGATAATTCAAATTTTTATTTATTAGCAAAAGATAATAGAAGTTGAGAAAAAAGAAAAAAACGATCAAACAAAATAGAGAAATAAAAAAAATTGAGAAAAAAAAAGGAAAGAAAATATAAAGATTAAGAAAAAAGCAAAGAATTTTAAAAATTGAGAAATTAAAAATGAGGGGAAAAAATAAAAATAAAGTTTGAGAAAAATGAGGGGGGAAAAGAGAACTGATAAAAATAAAAGAATAAAAAAAAGAAAAAAAATAGATAATGTTTGAGAAAAAAGAAAAAACAGCAAAAAATAAAGATTGAAACAAATGAATTAAAATATAAAAATAAAATTAAAGGGAAAAATAAAAAGTAAAAATAATAAAAAATAAAATAATAAAATTAAATAAAAAATTTAAAAAGAGAAAATAATAAAAAATAGAATAATAAAATTTAAGGAAAAAATAAAAAATAAAAATAATAAAAAATAAAATTTGAGAGACAAATAAATATGAAAAATTTTAAAAATATATTTGAGATATAGAGGAGTAAAATGATACTTGTATAAAAAAAATTATTTTTAAATTTTTTTTTTTTTATTGAGATTAAATATCTAAAGTTACTCATATTTGAATCCATTGCGTGCAATTTTCTGCGGTTGGATCACTCGTATGTCGTGAATATGAAATTCCTATGAGGGCCCTTGAGCTCAAGGGGAAACCAAATACATGAGTGTCGACATGGGCCCATAAAAAATAAATATTATAAGTAAAAGTTATATAAATTTCATTCCACGATGCTAATTACTTTCTACTTCCTCCATTTTATATTAATTGATCCATTTATTAAAAATATTTATTACATTTTAATTATTTAAGTTCTAAAATTAAGAGAAGTCTATTATACTTTTTTCAATATTACTCTTATTATTAAATATCTATGTAAAGTATATATAATTAAATTTATATTTTTAATATATAATTAATAGGGTTACTTTAGTAAAATAACCCTTTATTAAATGTTTTCTCAAGGGGAGCGTCAAATCAATAAGGACCAATTGAAACAAAACAGAGGAAGTATTCAATTTCTTTTTTTTAGAATTATTAAAAATCTTATTTAGTCCATATGAATACATTATATTTTTCTGAATAAATTATTTAATTTTATACATATACATCATATTCCACACTAATACATTTCTTTCTTTTCGAATATATCACTTAATTTTATACGCGTACATCATTTAATTTTACACCAATACATTATATTTTTTGTGATGTATTCAAATTTTTAAATAAATCAAAAATTTATATAATTATTTGAAATGATTGAAATTTTAAATAATTATGATAAATTAAAATGCAGTGTGATGTTAATTTTTCCAAAGTAACTTCGGAGAAAATGCATATGGGATTTTCATTCATTCTCATTATGGGGCCAACATGAAAATGCATACGGAATTTCATTCTCGTTATGCTTGGTTCAACTGGCCGACCCGATCTAAGTGACTGCTATAAGCACCACGTGTAAATAATTGGGTGCACAAAAGAAGCTTCAAATGATATGATATTTAATTTTAAACAGGAAGTTTTGGTACTATTGGAAAGAAGACAATGTTTGTGGAAAAGGCTTATTAACACAAAAAATTTGACCAGATCCACTAAGTGGTTTATTGAATTTGCACTTTTACCTAGAGTCCGAGCCTAAAGAGTTTTTTTTGTTTAATCAAAAATTTTAAAAGGAATACTTACTTTAGAAAAAAATCAAAACGGACAAAAGGCTGTGGGCCCTGCAACTTACAAGTCGTCCAATGTCCAGCAACTTGTAAGTCGCTCGGGGCCCAACGACTTACAAGTCGCCTGGGGCCCAGCGACTTGCAACTCCTTTTTTTTTTTTTTTTTCCATCATCATTTTTACTCCGTTCTTTTTTCTTTCATTTTGATCGAGAACAATAATACTTACACACTCAAAGATTCCACACTACATAGACCATTCACATATACTCCATTTTTCCTTTTCTTGGTGGGAGCAACGGAAAAGAATAGAGAACATTGCATCATCTTTCTTTTTCTCCAACAACCGGAAAACATAAACACAAATAATTCTTCATTTTCATCACTTCACAATTCCACTCTCAAGCACACAATGTATTTAAATAATTTAAGTTGTTAATTATTGTAATTTATTATATTTTTTTTATGTAATTTTTATATTAATATATGTTACTTTTCTTATCCAAATTTTTGTGGCATTGATAGTCAATTATATTTTAAAAATAATTTAAGTTTTTAATTATTGTGATTTATCATACTTTCTTCTATTATTTACGGTACTTTTTATTTCATTTTCAAATAATATATGTTGTTTTATATCTTCTTCTGTCCCGTCCCAATTTATATGGCACTAATATAATTTTGATAGTCAATCAAATATTTTATGTTGATATATCATTTTGTTATTCTTATTTTTCTAATACATAATGACTTATAATAAGGAGTGATATAGTAAAATCATCATTCGAAAGACGAAAATTTAATTTAAAACATTAAGAGTTAATTTCACATTTTATGTCTATTTTATTTTTCATTAATTATTATTTATTTTTTCTTAATACCTAGATGACTCATAATAATTAATTAAGAGCGATTGATTATGTTATTATTATAAAAATTAATATAATTTTATCATATCCAATAGTAATCATCGATAATTCACCGGAATAGTATATTAATAAAATACATGATGCTATATTTACATATGCAAAATATGATATTATTAAATATTATTGGATAGTGCATTATATTTATCTTTCACAATAATAAAATTTTGCTATATATTTTTCTTTATTTCTTTTTAACATGATATATATTGACCCAAAACAAATTCTAAGAAAATATTCATTAGAAATTTATTTTATTAAATTAAATTTATAATTTTATACTTTAAAAATTTAAAGTTATGTTTAAATATTAGTATTTATATATAAGAAAAAAATAATTTTAAAATTTAAACTTACTAAAATAAATAAATAAATAAAAAGATTAATTTTTTTATATAAAAGTCAATTAAAATAATAAAATTGATTTACTTTAAATATTTAGTTGCAATTAATTAAGATAATTTTTTATTTTGTCATAATTTATGTTGCACCGATAAAATTTTGAGAGTTGAATAGAACTTTTATATATTTTTAAAAAAATATTTTAGCTTGTTAATTATTGTGATTTATAATAATTTTTACGTAATTATCAAATAATATATTTACTCCTTGTGTCCCAATTTATGTGGCTTCGATACAATTTTGAGAGTCAACTAAAATTTTATATATCTCTTAAGTATTTTAAATTGTTAATTATTATGATTTGCAGTACTTTTTCTTTTTTTCTCAATTTATGTGGCATTACTAAAATAATGAGAGTCAATAAAAGTTTTATATGTCTTTTAAATATTTTAAGTTATTAATTATTGTGATTTGTGATAACAAATTAGTTTTGAACATGATAGCCAATTAAATAAAAAAAAATTACTTCCAATATGTAGTTATAGTTAATTAATATAAACTAATAGAATATATTAAATATTTAAATCAATATGCTGAAACAATAGAATTATTATATATTTAGGCATGATATGTAATTAAGTGAGAGTAGAGGGTTTTTTTTTGGTAAGAGTCAATAAATTTCTATATGTCTTTTAAATACTTTAAGTTATTAATTATTGTGATTTATGGTAACAAATTAGTTTTGAACATGATAGAAAATTAAATTAAAAAAAAATTACTTCCAATATGTAGTTATAGTTAATTAATATAAATTAATTGAATATATTAAATATTTAAATTATAATGATGAAAAAATAAAATTATTATATATTGGGTGAGTATTATTGTTCTTGGTCAAAATGAAAGAGAAAAGAAAGGAGTAAAAATGATGATGGGAACAAAAAAAAAAAAAGGAGGAGTTGCAAGTCGCTGGGCCCCGGGCGACTTGTAAGTCGCTGGGCATCGGGCGACTTGTAAGTCGCAGGGCCCGCAGTGTTTTGTCCGTTTTGGTTTTTTTCTAAAGTAAGTGTCTCTTTTGGAATTTTTGATTAAAAAAACAAAGCCTTTTTGGGTCCGGACATCTTTTACCTACCCTTTTAATTCACGCTTCATGTAATAAATATTTTTTTCATGAGTCATACGGTTTATATTTTCATATCATAATTCCCACAAGTTATTTCCGTCAGTGATTTCAGTTTTTGAAATTCGATTGTTAACGGACAAAAGTTTAAGAACAACTGATAATTTAAAATCAACTCATTTGAAGGACCAAACGTATTGTGGTAGACACATCCATACTTTAGCTGATTACAGTATGTCGGGCAAATTATTTAAAAATCAGTAATTTAAAAAGACTAAAATTTCGACTCATAAACTTTAAATTCTAATTTAACTTCTAACGTCTGCTTACCTCTTTCATGGTAATAATCCTCTCAAGCCATTATTAGTCAAAGGAATTTGAAAAAATGGATATCTTAGCCATTAGTCAAATATTCAAAGTATAATTTTTATGCAATTATATATATACTAGACATTGAAGGGCCCATAGCACCGGCCCAATATATGTTACTTTTTTAAGTGAAAACAACAAAAATCTCATGTAATATGAAAGTATTTACATAAAATCACTTTAGATTTCTCTCTCTCGATTTTACTAAATATATCTGTACATTCGTAGTTTTATTATACATTCGTCTGATGTATGATAAAACTGTTTTTTCTACAATTAAGGAAAGAGAAATAAGAAAATATATTCCTATTCCTTAAATTACGACATTAAATATCTAATTAAGTAGTGTATGAGTTAATATAGGTACTGAAATTTAAATTTCAAAAATAACTACTAAACATTACTGTTAATATTCATCATTGTTGGAATACGTTTTTGAGGAAAAAAAAGTCGGCTTCTTCTTTCTTTCATCACTGTTGAAACATGTTTTTGAGAAAAAAATAGTTGGCTTTTCTCTTGAGTTTTGAAAAAAAAAAAAAAAGATGAGCATGCCCATATAGTTGCATCATTCCGGTGTATGGGAGTTGGAAATCAGTTATAAATCATACAAAAGTGATGTCATTATTGTTTCTGGAAGTATTAACTTTCTGAAATCGATTGCGACGATAGCGATGGAATTGAATGTTAATGATGTTCGAAAAAAATGAAAATTAAATACATCGTTGATGGTAATTCTTCTCCAGTTATTATAAGGAACGATAATGGAGTGCAGGTTTACATAATTTTTTTTATTATACTCCATTCTTCAATTCGCTTAAAATCAATATGAACATCCCCATATCAATATCGGAGATGGCAAAACATATTGCAGCATGCTCGCCGAGGATACAATTAAGACTGCTTTTAAGGATTATGAAACGAAGAAGGCGGTAAAATTGAGTGACCATTCAGGAAATGCATGCGACTGATGATTGATTTACTAGTTGAAGAAATACAAGGCTTGATTTCGTGCAAGAAACTCCATCATAAGAGTGACAATAAGACATATGTGTATGTAGGGTCCCTTGGATTCTCATTAGTGTTAAATTAGCTCATAAATCAATTTGCAACATAAATCGTGAACAATTAAGTTGCATTTTTCATCTGATTTATGTGTATGATTATAGATTATACATTAGTGATACATTCACAAAGTATTAAATGTAAAATTCGTTAACCGCATGTTAATAATGTATGATATTGCATTATACTTTATACATATGTATGATATTAATTATTTTTGTTATTTTCTATCAAGTATTGGACGTATAACAACATGTATGATGTTATGTAATACATTAATTTAAACGTATGAGACACCTGTTCAATTATCATATAACATAATTTACCTACTAGTAAAAACACTATGTGTTGATATACAATAACACATTAAAGTATAATTTTTTTTTATACGTTATATATAATAAAATGTAAGGCAAACTCATTAACTACCAAACTATATAGTAACAGTACAATATAGTGTGATTTATTGCAAAACAATTCTTCAAGAAGATATATATGTATAGGAACAATAAGGACATCGATACAATTTGAAGATAGCAGCAAACTGATATTATACAAACTGAAGACATTTACAAATATAAATTAACATCCAACAAGAATCATTGTAACTGTTTAACATCAACTACAAAAATAAAAATTAGATGTTTCAATCCCAACTATTATAAAAAAAGTGCTACTCTAAAGTAACAATTGCACTTTCATTAATTGTTTGGAGAAAACTATTCCTTGGCCGAGGAGGATCGTCATTATCACTTGTGGACCCTTCATTGTCCTTTGTCACTCCGTAATGCCATAATAATGAAGCATAGTATGTACGTTGACTTCCAGCATCAAAACTGCATGAATGCACTTGCTGCCCTTCACTCAATATTTCTGCATAGGCAGCAACAAAGACATCGGAGTCCCTGATTTGAAAAAAAAATGATGAAGTAACAATCCATTCAGTAATTATAACATCGTTATACATGTAAAAAAAAAATTACTTACAAACTATCAGACGCTTGTTGTGGTATGTTTTGAACGTATTCAACATCAAATGAGTTTTGATTTGAGCCGACACGTTGTCAAAACGATATTTCATGCCCTTAAAAATAAACAAAACTCAAATTCATAGAGAAAAAAAATTGCAACAAACTGACACATATAAAAATTTCATTATGCAACACTTGCACATGTATGTGGATATATTATACATTTAAAAAATAGTATGAAGAAATGTATAATATCATATAATACATATTAAGAATTAACTTTCAACATGTCTGACCTATAAGCTTGTCATAATGTATAATTTTACCTTATACAAATAGCAAACATTCAAAAAGTCTAAGTTATTCAATATGCAGACATTATACAATCATTATACATTCACAAAATAAAAAATATGCACAATATCATAATATATAAATAATCAGAATGTATAAATAATCAGAATGTATAATGTGATATTATACAATCGGTAGACATACACAAAGTAAAAGATATACATAATATCATAATGTATAAATAATCAGAATGTATAACGTTACATTATACAATCATCATACATTCACAAAGTAAATGATATTCAATATGCAAACATTCACAAAGTAAAAGGTATGCCCAATATCATAATGTATATAAGATTAGAATGTATAATGTAACATTATACAATCTGCATACATTCACAAATTAAATCGTATTCAATATTTATGTTCCTTTTCATGTACAATATTCCTTAAAAATACCTCTCCAATCTGCGTTTCAGCAATCGTTCCAACATCCAATCCAAGAAGCACTTCGTACAAGGTGCTCACATCCTCTCTCAAGCCAAATTCGTCGCCGCAGCAAAACACCCAGCATTAACATCAACTTCTTCGTAGTCATCTTATTCCATCGCTAAATTAGTGTAAGAGCAAGCCGATTTAGCGATATCGGCTTATTTTGATGTCTTTATTTAATGCAATTGGATCACAAAAAAAATTGAAACAATTTTTTATTTGGAAAAGCTGGAAAAAAAAAGAGCAAAAAATGGCTTGATTTAAAATTCCCTTGATCAGATTAGCTTGATTCTAGGCGTAAATAAAGGAACACAAATATAGAGCAAAAAACGGTGCACAAAATATGGAGCAAAAAATGTTATTTTTATATGTATTAGGGGGATGAGAGAGAAAGTAAAAAAATAGGAGATTTTAGCAATTAGTTTGGGATTTATGTAATTACTTTTTCAATATGGGATTTTATGTAATAAGGTAAAGTTACCTTGTGTATATATGTAAATTTTTCATTTTTTAATCTCAATTTATGTGACACAAATATAATTTAGATAATTAATTATTAAAATAATTTTAATTTTTAATTATTGTGATTTATAATACTATTTCTTCTATTTCAATTTAAGTGACACTGATATAATTTCAAAAGTTAACTTATGTGGTAGTAATATAATTTCAATAGTCAATCAAATGTTTTATGTTGACATATCGTTTTGTGTCTATTTTATGAAATATTATTAATTTTTTAATGCGATCGTAATAATTAATTAGGGGTGATATAATGAAATCAAGATTGAAGCAGCGAAGAACTCATATCTTAAATGACTTATAATAACTAATTAGAAGTGATATAATAAAATTACTTTAAAAAATACTTGTAAAAAGCATAAATAGGTATCATATAAGACATCAAGTTAATTTAAAAAATAAAAAGTTAATTTATTACTTTTTATCAATTTTATATTTTTTATTAAATATTATAATTTTTTAATACTTAAATAACCTATAGTAATTAATTTGGGGTAATATAATCAAATTACGAATGAAGCAACTGAAGCAGGCAACACAAGTAGTCATGTCGATTATTTTATATTTTTATTTAATATTATAAATTTTTAAATACTTAAATAACTTATAGTAATTAATTAAGGGTAATATATAGTAAAATTACGATTGAAGCAGCTGAAGCAAGTAGCACAAGCAGGCATGTCGAAGACGTGCCTGCTTATTGACACTTATTATATATAGTAATATAATATAATATAATATATTAATTTATTCGTACTACCTCATCCGACATTTTCTAAGTTGATAAGAAGTCAGTTAAATCTAAACGATCTACATTATATCATGATTTTGTACCTCTATTAGATCCACAATTCTATCCATCATTTCCACACTAATCATGAACTCATGTATCACTAAGAGAAATAAAACACAATTAATTCTGATAATGAGAGTCCTCTCTAACTATCAATGAATAATTACACAATCTTTTCAATATAACATATATATTTTAGGAAAAATTACATAAATCCCTGATTTAAGCCACCATATTACATAATATCCCTTAATATTTTAAAAATTACATAAAATCCCTGTTTTCATATTTACTAGTGATACATATGCTACAACTTACCTAGCCTATTTTTTCTCCTCTTTTCACGCCATCTCTCTCTTTCTTTTTACATCTCCTCTTTTCACGTCATATATCTCTTTCTTTTTACGCATATATTTTTTTTTACCACAAATTATTCCCGAAAAATCTCTCCCATTTTAGTAGTTTTTGAGTCAACTTTATTCTTCAATAATTCAACTGATTTCAACCGTTCATCCTTTAATTTAAGAAAGTGACAACTTCTTCAAAGAGGTTGGCTTATTGTTTATGCTTTAAAACCTTTTTGTGTTAATTTATTTTATCTTCAATGGCTAATAAAGATTCACCCTCATTCAGCTTGGGGATTTCACAAATTGAAACACAAAAAGCTATTCATGATAGTAATCAGATCGTGGGTTTTACTCCGGGCAGTTTTGATTACACCAAATTAGGTTTTAGTGAAAATCGGTCAAAGCAGCAGAACAATCCTGAAAAATTAAAGATTTTAAGAGAAGCTTTTGCTGCAAAAAATCAAGTTTCTCACATGCAAATGGAAGATCGAGATGAAATTGAACAAATTCTGAAATTTCCACCGGAGAAGATTTATTTTAGCAACTAATAACTGGGTTCTTTTAAATGGTGATTCATTTAATTGCAGATTAACAGATTAACTTGTTACTTGGTGATTCATATCTTTTTGGTGATTTATATATGGTGATGGTGATTCATAGATGTTGATTAATATAACTGATGCTTTTAACTAGTGATTCATGTGAGTGCTTCATATAACTGCATATTAATAGATTAACTGGTTATTTTGTGATTCATAATTAATTGGTGATACATATATGGTGATGGTGATTCATACATATTGATTAATATAACTGATTCTTTTAACTAATGATTCATAACGGTGCTTCATATAACTGCATATTAACAGATTAACTGGTTATTTTGTGATTCATATTTATTTTGTGGTACATATATGGTGATGGTGATTCATAAATATAGATTAATATAACTGATTCTTTTAACTAGTGATTCATAAGGGTGCTTCATATAATTGCATATTTATTTGTGATTCATACAGAATAACTGGTTATTTTGTGATTCTTATTTATTTGTTGATTCATAGGTGATTCATATGTGTGACACATTATACATATGGGTGATTCATATGCTTGTTACTTTTAACAGTTGATTCATATGGGTGATTCATATGCTTGTGACTTTTATTCTCTGTGGATAACTTTTTTCGTTTATACATATGTACTCATTTTTTATACATATGTACTCATATAAGTAAATCAGCAAATGATAGCACTTTATGTACTCATTTTTTTGTTGTTATAATTTATAAATATGAGATTCAGTTGACTTATGAATCATCTGTTGATTTGTGTTGTTGACAGAATGTTAGTTTGCTTGTGAAAAAACGATCTTCCCACAATGTAAGGATTGGTAGTGCACATAATATCAATGTGGTAGATAGGCTTAACGAAGTTATGAATGATGAAGGAATTAGAATGTTCAGAAGTACTTGTTTTGGGTCATTTCTGGACCTACCCAATTGTAATTTTCAAGGATCGGTAGCAAGATGTTTGATGACCTTAGAAGTCCAACACTCATGTAAAGATCAACTAAGGGTGTTGGTCAACAATACAATTCTAAGGTTTTCATTGTATTAGTTTGCTATCGTTACTGGCTTGAAATGCCAAGGCAGCGTTGATGATTCTGAGTATTCAGGCCTTCCACCATGTCGACTGCAAAAAAAATATTTTCCAAATTCGTCATCATGTGTGAAAAGGGGTAAGTTGGTCGATCTTTTATTGACTAAAAACTGGGGGAAAAATATGAAAGATGCGGTGAAAATTGGGATATTGTACTTTATACACACATTTCTGTTCTCCCAATTAGATAAAATTAATATCCCTGCCCGACACTTCCACATGGTGGATGATGGAAGTTATAGTAGTTTTTCATGGGGAAAGGTAGCTTTTGAGAAATTCATGGCTTCTATTAGCCGGTCGATGAATGAGGTCCAAAAGTTTTACCGTCTGAGTGACCTTTCATACGCGCTTCAGATTTGGTGGTACGAATGTTGTGCCAAAGTTGATGAATCACTTGCCGTTCATGTTCACAATTTAATTCCAAGAATGGTGAATTGAAAAGTGGTAAAACCCAAGCTTAGATACAAGGATCTTATGGACGATATGTTTAGTAAGGTAGTGTTTATTTCACTGTTATACTTTTGTATGTCTATTTTTAATTTTTAAGATACTTCTAATTTTTGGTCTTTTGTGTTACTTTTTTTTGCAGCTTGTATACAGGAATATAACCCCGTTACCACAGGAATTGAGCCATCTTGATTTGCCAAATCCTTTAATAGTTGGTTCAACAGATAATGATGCAAATGTAGCACAGGCAGTAGCTGTACAACAACAATCTGAGAGGACTGCTCCGACTGAATTTGAAGATGAATTTGATGATTTTAGTACACCTCCTGGTGTAGGCCTTCTAAAAAAGATGAGGCTTGATATTGGTCAATCTTCATAACCTCCTGTGAAGAAACAAAAAATAGTTGAGGAGTCAGAAAAGGTTCGATCATGAGCAGCAGAGTCCAAAAAACAGTCAGACAAGTTATCCAAAGATAAAAATTTGGCAGATTCTTCAATTGATCGTTCAGAGCCCCGAGTTTCATTGGATAAAGACAAAGTTGTGCCTAATATTGAGATGAGGGATGCCGATAAAACACCTGCTGCTTCAGAGGAAAAGCTATCACTATCCAAGTCTGATTTGGACGAGATAAAGTCTTATGTTAGGACTTATGTAAGTATAAAATTTTATTATTTTTGTTATGTTAATGTTAAAACATATTATAGGTTAACATGAAGTCCAAAATGTTATTTACAATGTAGGTTGACATGAAATTCAATGATCTCCAAAAGTTGATGGTCGATCAGTATACAGGACTTTTGGGAGTTGTGAAAGAAGGTTTTGCTTTATTTGACAAGGTATTCATAGTTTATCACTAGTATCATTATGTTACTGTATTATTCTAATTTCTTATCTTGCAGGTTGCTCAATATCCAGTGCATGAAAGTGAAAAAGGCAACCCGAATATAGAAGTGGATCCTCCTCAATCTGTTAACGAGCACACAACGGATGCTAAAAGTTATAATATTGTAGATGTTGCTGGTCAATCATCTAAATTAGGTGTCAATGAAGGAGCAATTGAGGAAGCTTTGAAGGTAATTAAATTGGCTTAATTATATTATCGTTTTGTTACAACTTGCTCAAAATATTACCTTCTAATAGTTTAGATGTTATTTTTTTAATTGCTCGAACTATTAATATAATGGTGTGTATGTATTTATTAAGTTACTCATATGAATCACTGTGATACATCTTACATCATATGTATCACTTTGATACATCTGACATCATATGTATCACTTTGATGCTTATAGACAATTTAAACAAACTTCCAGTAATTGATTCATCATATGTTTTTAATTGTTTCATATTAACATGTTACGTTTAATTACTAATAGGAAGCTGAGAGTTCGTACGCAGAAAAGCTGCAAAAAGATGATAGGCATATTACAGATGCTGAAGTAGTTGAAGCTATAATGAAAGAACGCGTAAGGGTAATATCAATTTACTTATAACGAATTTTATTTTGTAATTTGAAGTAGTTCTTTATGAAGGTCACAACCTTATTTTAAATTTTTATGTGGCATAAAATTTTTTCAGTAACAATGTTTTAATCTTATTATAGATGCCTAATAAATAAAATTCCTAAAGTTGGTGATCTGTTATGTAAGTTTTTCAGATGTATCACAGTGATACATAATGATCCATATGTATCATTATGATACATACATATAATTTAGGAACTTCAATTCTAAACTTCATTATAACACTAACTTCTCATTTTAAATACATCACACAGGAATCTGAAGAAGCCCTTCATAATACAGATGAATATTTGTCTGAACCTATTACCTTGTACGTACCACCATCGCGTGCTACCTATCCAACAGGGATCAATTATGAAGATGCTGCAACTATTGACACATGTGATCGGCAAGGCAACATTGATAGTCAGTTTTATATTAGCGACAACGATATTGCAGCTATTTCTCAGGTCCCTGTGTGCAAGACTAACCTGAAATATGTAAGGAAGCTTACTTCCAAGAGAAATAGGAAGCCATTAAAAGTATATCAGTCATCATTTGTCAGTGTGTTTGATTCTGAGTCAAAAGATAAAGAAGTCATCCAGTCACATAAAAAGTTGAAATATCTGTTAGAAGGTCACAACATTAATGGACCATATGCTGAAGATCTCTTCTCAAAGTTCTCTGTTTGGATGTCAGTTGGACTGTACAATCCACATGTTACTAAGTAAGATTGATGAATCACCTTTCACAATATCATATATATGTACTACTTTCAATACTTATATAAATTATAATTTGATTTCAGGAAAGGAAAGGATGAGTACTACACGGCCAAACACACTGATCTAAAACCAACTCTTGATTTTGTAGTTGCACACCGAGTGAAAAAAATTGGTTTTATTACATGGCGCAATCAAGTAATTGTTGGAATGATGAGGTATGCCTCAAAGAAGTATATATATATATATATATATATATATAGCAATTAAACTTTTTATTATTAAAGCACAATCTGATTTTACAATAGTGATACATCTGGATATCATATGTATCACTGTGATACATATGCTGTCTAACTTGAATTTAATAAGGAAGCATGGGTTAGTGTCATCATTTGAACAACTGGTTATTATATTTGTTGATGATTGAAGTAATTTAATGTTGATTATTTGTACTAGCCAACTATATGAATCTACACTTATATGAATCACCAGTTATATGAATCACTGGTTATATGAATCACATGTTCTTACAAATCATAGTTTTTTATTACATCACATCGATGTGGTATTCTACTATCTTAGAAAGAAAGTAAAAATGGAAACAACCAGTGAATATAGATATACCACTGTGAATTGCGTTTTCATGAACTACATCCATGATACATACACTCATTATCACCGAAGTCATTTTGAGATTGATCTTAGCTCGCATGTCGAAAACATTCGCTCAATGAAAGTGGCTTCGGTGGAGATTTCAATTTGTGAGATTATGTAAGGACTATGCATATCAGCTGGTATTCCATGGTATTTGATTGAAGAGGTTTATGTGCCAATAAATTGTAAAGGTTCGTTTCACTGAGTGTTGGCAGTCATAGTACTCAAGGAAAGATGCATTCGTGTTTACGACTCGATGAAAGGTCATAGAGATCATGCTGATGAGATAAAGGATCTTGTTGAAATATTGTCAACTTATTTGACAATATCTAATTTTTTTTGAGAAAAAAGATTGGACAGACTGGTCACTTTTGGACGCATAAAAGGAAAAGACGGACCAGCATGCATTAGATGTTCACATTGTTGATGGAATTGTGCAACAATCAAGCGGCACGTTGTAAGTATCATTTATTCTTTTGAATATATTATTTTAAGTAAGAGCTCGCGACAACACATAAAATACCTACTTTACTATTTTCCAGGGATTGTGGCTTGTTTGCTGCAGCATATGCTGAATTTTTAAGTGACCGGCATCAAATACCATCTTCAGAGTTTGATTCGAAAAAACATCGTACAAGATACGCATCCTTGCTATGGGACTATGGTGTGAACAAGGCGTGTATTGAATATGTTAGTAACAACCAAGATCCGCCTAGGCCTAAACGCACCTTCATTCGATCTGAGGATACAGAGATGATTGATGTTGAACCGTAGTTCTCTAGCATTTATTGTGTGACAAAAGGAAATTGGTTTCTTATGTTTGTGGAATTCTTGTTTTTCAGATTTTTTTTTATGTTTGGGATTTTCTGGATATATCATGAACTGTGGTTTTTTTGTATGAAATGTCATGACATTTTAACTTAGAAGCATATATGGTATTAGTACTTCTATGGGTAGTTTAACTTACATAATCTATCATAAATTTTTAGTTTTATCTATTGATACGTATCATCAATATTTTGTTAACAAACAGAAGTGATATAATATGTATACTAAATACCATATGAATCACCATTTATATTACTAACCAGTTTTTAAATGAATCACCAAATACAACTTTATAGTTGTATTTTGTTATCACCATTTATAATATGTAATCATATGAATCTCCCCTTTCATGAATAATCAGTTAAATAAATAACTAATTATGTGAATCACCATTTTTCAAATGTTTAAAATAAATCACCAGTTAGAAATTATTAGACCTGAATAAACTGTAACCAATTATATTATTAAAATGAATCACCAGTTTAAATGAATCTCCAATTTCAGGAATAACCATTTATATTATTAAAATGAATCACCAGTTAAAAGTCATTAGAAATGAATAAAATTTAACTAATATGTAGAAAATGTATCACCAATTAACATGTCAATGTTAATTTCTAATATGAAACAACTAATTTTACACGAATGGTTTATATGAATCACATAACAATATTAAGTTTTTTTAATATGTATCAATTGAAAATAATATGATTAACATCTAACAATAATTAACCTGTTGAGATTAAATAGTAGTATTTATCACTTTATAATTTCATTTACGGAATGCATCACTAGCTTTGCTCAGTACCTCTTAACATATCTGCATAAGATAATAGTAATAATGAATTATAAATGATAATCTTACAAACACATATCTTTTTCAATTATAAACGAAATATATCAAGCAACGAATTTTTGAATAATTAACTCAAATTATTGAATTCAAAACTTTGAACTAAGTAAACATGTCTGATTAAACTTTAAAGATAAAATGTCACATCTCTTTTGAAAAGTAGTTGCAACTACTTCTGTTGTGGCCTTCATATCCACACTTTTCACAAAGATTTGATGTTGATGAAAACTTTTCACTACTTTTTTTTTCTACCTTTCTTGGGTCTTTCTGGTGGGCTTTACATTTTGGAGGCAAAACCACATCTTCTAACACCTCCAGTGGTACGTGCCAGTCTCGTTTATCGGGCATTGGACAAAGCGGCATTTCATAAGTCTTCATCAATGCCTCCTTCTTGTAATAATCTGAGTAGTATGGCTTCATTTCCTTTACATGTTTGCTTTCAAAACAGCAATAGCGTGCGCACATGGTATCTCATCAAGCTGAAATCTACCACAGTTGCAAGTTCTAATATCCAACTGAACAATGTATTTTCTTCCTTCTTCATACACACCATATATGTAGTTAGTTGATTCCCTAATCTGAAAATATAATTCCATAAAGTTTTATGTAAGTCAACATAATATATGAACCATAAAAGCCGCAGATTAATTAAATATAAAGAACAAAATTTCAATTGGAAGCATATTTCATCATATGTATCAAAATGATACATATGACTCCCAGATGTATCACTTTGATACATCTGTTATCAGAATGTTAAAAAAAATATATGCAAACTACCCTAGTTAAAGTATACAAATTTTTATTTTAACTTACCATCATACGTGATGACTTTGCCTTGTTTAATTGAAGAATTTGTTGAAACCGACCTCCCAATGAATTTTTAGAAAGAAAGCTAGATCGATCTCTATTTTTTCGGTTCCACACACCAAATAAGATTCTGACCTGTTCAAGAAAATCTAAAATTGGCAGTTCACGAGCCTCAACAAGACGAGAGTTGATACATTCTGTAATGTTGGAAGTCATCATCCTCCCCCTATTTATTGGAGCATGAACTCGTGATCACTTTTCCAATCCAATATTTTCCAAATATACCTTAACTCTATTTCCAATATTTCCCACTTTACACATAATCTCATCAAACACATCCAATTTATACGCTTTAGCCATGGCAAAAAATTCGTCGGTCAGCTTGTCCTTACTCTTTCTATAATTCGTGCAGACATTATTCCAAAGATGTCAAATACAAGCAAAATGTGGTATACATGGATAGACCACACTAACCGCCTTGATTACGCTTTCATGTCTATCAGAGACTACTCACATATTATCGTGCTCACCGAAAGCACACTTGAATTGCCAGAAAAACAACATCCAGGATGAATCATTCTCAGAATCTACAACCCCATACGCAAGCGGCAATATATGTCCTGATACATAAAATTACACAATGATTATGTCTAACTTATATAACAATTACCATCATTTGTAAGAAAAAAAAATCACTACATGCAATACCTGCTCCATCAAGAGTGCTAGCTGAAACGAATATTCCTTGATATGGTCCTTTCACATGACTACCATCTACTACCACAATAGGCCTACAAGACCCAAATCCCCTAAGGAAAGGCTGTAATGCTACGAATAGATACGTAAACTGATTATCAGGAGACTTATGCATCCTTATATGTGAATTGGGATAAATCGAATTCAACATGTATACGTAGGTAGTCATTTTCTTATATCCGTCAGCTGGTCGCCCTCATAATATTTTTAAAGCACATTATTTAGCACGCCACGCCTTTATGTAATTTATGTCCAAACCAAGTTTCCATTTTATATCTTCAATAATGTCGCTTGGGGTGATTATTCTTTTGTAGTTCACTAACTTTGGAGCTGTTATTCCAGTTACAAAGGTAATGGTTGCATGCTGTTGCTCAAACACTCTGTCCATTATTGAGCAGGTGTGTTCATCATTGAAGGTATGTACTATAAATGTATCAATACCATGCTTACAGGACGCCTTGAATACCCAACTACATTCCGGCGATTTGCACAGTAAGACATAACTGAAATATACGTCAAAAAAAATGTCGCAAATATAAAGTTACGTTAATTTGTTTATATATGAATCATCATATACCATATGAATCACTAATCCAATCCAAAAATGAGCCAATTAACCAATGAATAAACAGTTAACACATATCGCTAATATGAACTTAATATGTTATTCTTTTGTATTATATAATTCAACAGTTATATGAATCACCATTTATATGAATAACCTGTTTTTCCAACCTATTTATACGATTCACCAATAGAAATCACCAATTATATGAATATTCAATTATATTAATTACAAATATGAATCACCATATACATAAATATCCACTTACAATATAAATTAGTTATTTGTGTCACCTATATGAATTATTAGTTATGTGAATCACTTGAATCACCAGAGTTATTCAAAACTTATATGAATCACCAGTTATATGAATCACTGGTTATTTGAAACTTATGTTACATTTATCACCAACATAAAATATCACGTATATGAATTACCATTAGTTATGTTACATTTATATGAATCACCAGAGTTATTCAAAACTAATTAATTATATGAATCACCAGAGTTATTCAAAACTTATATGAATCACCAATTATATGAATCACTGGTTATTTGAAACTTATGTTACATTTAGCACCAACATAAAAAACCAGGTATATGAATCACCATTTACATAAATCAACAAAATTAAAAATCAGTTATATGCATCACCAGTTATATGAATCACCGGTAATTTGAATAACATGTATTTCCAATTAGTTTATATGAATCATCAAGATGAATCGTCATTCATATGAATATCCATTAATATGATTAATAATCAATTATATTAATGACCAATAGGAATCACCATATATATAAATATCAACTTACAATAACAATTAGTTATTTATTTCACTTATATGAATAACTAATTATATGAATCACTTGTTATTTGCAACAACATTTACATAAACTAATATACAAATGTATCACTACAGCTTTCAGATATAATTGTCATTAAATTGCAAAACAAATCAATAATTTTCATTAAAAAATGGAAATGAATCAAATTTGTTTCACTTATATGAATAACTACAGCTTCCAGATATACAAATGTATCACTACAGCTTTCAGATATACATTTGTTTCACTTATATGAATAACTAGTTATATGAATCAAATTGCGAAATAAATTAATAATTGTCATTAAAAAATAAAAAACGCACCTCTGCTTGTCAGATCTCGCAGCCCTGCAATTGAACCTATGCTTGATTGAATAGTTATGCATTACCGAGACAAGTATCTTTGTTTATGTACTTTTGCTTCACCTTAACAACACTATTATAGCAATCACTTATCAGTTCTTCACCACCCACATTAACAATTGCCAGAGATTCAATATTACGAATTACACCAAGTGCAAGATCAGACAGCTCAACAAAATCATAACGCTCAATCATCATATTATCTGCGTCAACACCATCACTGTCAATTACAATATCACTCGTTGTAATACACGGTGGATACTTCCCGAATATAGATTCAGCTTTCAAAATTTGAAGAAAAAGTTTCACAGTCATGTCATTATGAATCTCCAACGCTGATGAATTGCCTTGAACAACGTATTTGGCACTAATTCTTTTCAGAGATACGTCAATTTTCAATTGAGTTGATATGGCGTCCATTAAATCACGGTACAACATTTTTTTCATGAATTACAATCCCGTCAACCAGATAGTTATTGTATCTTGTTTCAGAAATCCATTCCTCAGAATGACACAACAACACAGTGACGAGATCCATTGAAGAAATTCAGAAAAAAAATTGAATATCGATTTTTTTTGTTCCAAATTTTGAAAAAATTTGAGATTCTAATGTGGTTTGCTTCAATGTTGAACAGTTAACAAAAGGAATTGCGTTTTCACCGCTTGTAACAGTTTAGGCGAGATTTACGTTATTAAAATCTCAAAAAATCTGGTGCTTCCTAAAATAATTACCTGATTTGTTACATATGTATCACTTTTAGATATGCATCACTGCTTAACATATTTATCACCAATTCAAAATTCTAGGATAAGATGTAATTAGTAAAATAAACACGATTTTATATAATATTGCTGAAACTATCAGGGATTTATGTAAGTTACTCTATATTTTAAGCTATATAATAAGGTCTTGCATATGGGTTTCATACTTTCATTTCATGCCACATGGCACGTGAAACTTATCTATAATATTTCTCTTCCTACTGATTTATTTCACAACTTCATGGATCTGCTGAATTGTATCAATGGTGGGCTGGTTCTGTGCCCTATGTATTTGGGCTTAGGTAATGGGTTGGGTTTGATATTCAGCCTCATTTAATTTCTTTGGGCTTAATTTTCTAAAATGTTATTTAAGCTAATGAGTTAAGAACCATTTTTGCTCATTTATTGGGGTTGGGGGGAATGGCAAATACAGATGAGGACTGCCAGGTGGAGAATCGAACCATCATTAAAAAGGTGAAAGTTTAGGTTGTCAACTAACTGAACTACTTAAATTTAATCTCAAATATCCATCTTATCTCATCCAACTTGGTATTATTATATCCCACCTTTTAAATGAAATATTTTAATCCTAGGATTCCAAGGACTATAATGTTAGGATAGATAACTCTCTCCACGAACCAAAATACATAATTTTTTAAAAATAGGTGATGGTGATAATTTCACATGTTTTATCATTTTAGATGAGTGGTGATTAGGATCCCAACAAGTTAACCATTAGTGGGAAAAGACTAAAATTAGTAATTCTTTTAATTAGCAAGTTGGCAAATCCAATTTGCATTACATAATTGCTACATGTAAAAAAAATAATCAGATCTTGACTCAGTTTAAGATACATCATACATCATGCGTATCTCCTAGACAGGGTAGCAGCAAATTTAAAATTGTTTACCATCACTTGCTAAACATATAACTACAAATACTACTCAATGATAAGTCGAATTATAACCAAGAAAATAATAAGGTACTTGATACAACAAGTATATGATAGTATAAGAAAAGTTGTACTGTCAATATATATTATTTATATATATACATGTAAAATCCTAAAATAAAACTAAGTAATTTGAGAGTTTATTATATCAACTGTTTCAATTTGTCCAAGTTGATTGTTATTATTAGATTCTTATGCCTCTTAAGGACAAAGTGCTGAGTTGATTAGATTGCTTCTTTGTCTTATATACAAAACCTCTTTTGGGAGCTTTCATCATTTATATTTTCTTTGATAACTCGAACTCATCACAATCTTAAAATTAAAGGCAGTGACAAACTTAAAATTTTCATTAAAGGGTATTAAAATATAAAGAGTGAACTCACAAAAAGTCAAAAAATGTTAAAATGTTATATATGTACTTGGAGTTTCAGGTGATACCTTTTTAATACTTGTGGCTTCACCACTGATTGAAGGTGAAAGTGCTTATGACGTGATTAACACTTCTTCGTTGTCAATTAATAAGAGGCAAGATTAATATAATTATCATTAATATAATTATCAGTTTGATCTAGACATACTGGCATGGCATGTGAAAATCGATACCTAGTATCAAGGCTTATATTTTTAGTATGGATCATAGTTTTTTAGGTAATTTAACAACCTTTTTTGTAAATTATAGTATTATTTTTTATTATTTTAATAATACATATGGTCAGAAAACCTTGGAAGTTGGAACAAGAATACCTTAACATGCACTCTGTCCTCAAAGATTCCAAATCATATCTTTCTCCAAGTGGAAAAAAGATCTAATTAAACTAATTTTTAATTTAATTAGTACTTCCAGTAAATTAAAGAAAATAACCTGTCAACTGTCTTCCTTTGTTCTCAGCAGCTATTTAAGTAATACTAATATAAAAATAGATTATTTGTGCGGTTACTTAAAGAAATCAGAAAAAATTAAATATTGACTCACTTTTGAGGTTTTTTGCCCTTTTTCTACTGTTTTCATCTTCCTTTTTATTTTTCAATATTCATATGGACACAGGATGAAATGTTGGTTTAGAGATTTGCCCAAGTAGCCAATTTTTCTGACTTTTGGCATGTGATAAACATAGGAAACAGGAAAGAAAATTTAACCAATTTTACAGTTAAGAAAACCTGTTTAACTTTTAGAATACATTGAGTCTAAAATTAATACCCTTCTGGTTTTAATTTTACTAGAGAAGAAATTTTAAAAAAAAATTAAGGAAACACTGGAATGTTATGATCTTAAATTAAACTCCCATTTAATTATAGATTTTCAAAAACAAAATGAAAACGCTATTTACTCCTGAGATTTGCTCAGTTTTTTAAAATTTATCTTTAAAAGATAACTCATATCAATTTGGGTGAAATTTCACTTTCACCCACAAAATTTTAAATTTTATCCAAGCAAAATATATATAGAAACAAACTTCAAATTCCAATAATTATTTTTTAACAGCTTTTAAACTCACTTTTAAACCATACTCTAGCTAATGATGTATGCAATGGCCCAAAATATCTTTTACATCTTATAATTAAAATGTCTCTGTATAAAATATTTAAATTAAAGAGTTATCAAATATAGAAAAGATATTTTTTAAAAAAAATAAGACATTTAAATTAAAATAAATAGTACTTATAATAATATTTGGGTCTATGTTTCTGATTCCACTATGATGAATTGGCGTGCCATCCTTGTTTATTCTTAATTTGGGCATCTTAATCTCCTCGAAATTCTTTCCTTTTCTGCCTATTAAAAACTAAAAAGTACTCGATTCAAGTAGTGTACTACACAAAGAATACAAATATTTGCACATACCCATCAACACTTATATTTTTACTTTTAAAAATTGTTAGTAACGTATGTGTGGGTGACATTGTAAGAAGTGGACCTCATGGCCTAGTTGACATTATTCTACATTAATTTGTACTCACTTTTGGTTTTCTTCAAGGTATGAGTTATGATTTTTTTATTTTTCCCCATAAGAGGCTTTGGTTCAAAAGAATTTTATGTTTTAACCAAAAAAATATTTAATATATAAATATATTTTATTCAGAACTTGGTATGCTGTTTTTAAAAAATTCAGAATTCATTAATTTAAAATTTTAGCTCCATCTTTATTTAGGGGCAAGTGGATATCTAGGTTTAGGAATTAATTTCTTATTTCATATAAACAAGATGTGATATATATTTCCTGTGGTAGCAAGTGGATGTCTAGGTTTCACCAAACATTTAAATAATTAGCTACCTTGGCTCCCACCATAGTCGTATTCCCTTATGAATGACTAAAAAAATAATGGATGAATAAATGAAAGTAAAATCAGAAATTGGTGGGGGCATAAATCACATACTCTTTAAACTCTGTAACTAGATTTTATATAGATATTCAATTTATGTCTATTTCAATTGAACATTTGAATACATGATAAAATATTTTTATTAGATACTTTAATTATAAAATTTAATTATTTTTTTTTTTTTGTGCGTATACTCAAGCTTCTATTGAATGGCTAAGACAACCACGCAAATATGTCATTCATTTAATTATATTCTCACAACCTCAACTGAGACATGCTTGAGGTTTTATGAATTACTGAAATTAATGCATAGAACTAAATGAGAAGAAATAGTTTAAATTAACTTATCCGTATGATTTAACACTTGAAAAAATGCACAAACCTATTTTCATAAATTTAAATTAAAAATAGTTTAATAAAAATACTTTGTGCTGGAAACAACTCATTAATCCGTGTACTTACGTGAAGATAGTAAGCAAACTAACCATTGCCCTTAAAAGGAAATATTTGACTACGCCCCAGCCGTTAGATTCGGTGGGAAACTACTCCCCGTTTCATTTTAGTTGACCCTCTTTCTAAAAATATTTATTTCAATTTAGTTATTCCTTTGATGAAATCAAGAGGATTTTAATCTGTTCTTCCAATAATACTCTCAACATTAAATGACTAAACAAGTTGTATATATTCTAATTTAAATTTTTAAAGTATAATAAATAAAGTTAATTTGATAAAATAGATCTCTAATAAATATTTTTGTTAATGAATGTGCTAACGGGTCAATTATTATGAAATGGAGAGAGTAACATATGTTGTTGATGATGACGTGGGGCCAATTAAAAAGAGGGCTAAATTTATTTTTTCATATTATTTATCCACTTCACTTTTATCTAATAAATAAATTAAATTAAAACTCTACCCATGAAATACACACTTATTCAAAGATTAAAAAACAAAGTACTAATATTTTTTTCATTTGGTTCTTTGAAATACAAACGATTGGACCATCATTCTCATCGTAAACTTTTCGTCCTTCCTTTACTGTCTCGATAAAATTACAACTGCAGATAAAAGTTATATATAATATTTCCGTTTTATCAACAAAAAAAAAAAAAAAAAAAAAAAAAAAAAAATTAAAGAGGGAAAAAAAGCTTAAAAAAAAAGGAAGGGTGAAGTGCTTTTAAATCTAAAAAAAAAAAATAAA